>NC_137467.1:109326650-109575338 GCF_964235325.1 Thermobia domestica
AAGATACCTTTGAGTTGAAGGGCAGTACACGCAAGCTCTATACACGTCAGCGAGATGAGGTAGTGTTGAATTTAATATATAAGATTTCAGAAATCCTTCTTGTTGATCATTCCGTCACAGATATGAAAGGTTTCAAAAACCTAATACAGTTAGTGCACTAATCTGCTAGGGAGGGGTAGCTTACCAGAACTTTATTCACCGGTGAGAAAACGTTTAGAAGATCGAGAAATTCAAATTCTCCAATAAGATTCTACAGACTGCCATATCGGACACTCTTGTTAAGATAAGAGTGTCCGATATGGCAGTCTGTAGTGCAAGATGAACCGTGCGAGTCAGAAAGACTTTAAAGTTCTATGGCCTGAAGATTATTGTTATACATACGTAGCGTTGTCAATATAGCATCGCGATGAAGTGAGTCAAGCTTGGAAAAGACGCCTCGAATTTCTTTATAAACGCAAGTTTAACTTTAAGGCTAAGCGAAAGTTAATAGCAGTATTTATTACTTTCCTTGGCACCCAGACGAGCAAGAACTCGAAGACTTTTACTAACGTAGAAAATTTAGGGCTTCTGCTCCAAGATGTGGAAAGTAAGCCTAGGAAGTTTTATATCTTTAAGGTTTAACTGAAAATCTCCCAATGTAACCTAAGTACAAAAAAAAAAAATCTGTCAATTGATAATTTTGTTGATGTCTGTGTTCCACACCTGTTTTACAAGGCCTGTATAACTTTTTTGTATCGCGAATCAGTGCTTTAAACTGGTAGCATTATAAATTCACCGGCCGGACTTCTCTCACAGGCCAACAAAAGCCGGCCTGGGTCTACAAGGTAATCACGTACCTAATTACCTAAAAATCTCGTATTGGAGTTTCAGGCCAATAACCTGCATATGAATTTTTTTTACAAGGTTACGACCATAAGTCTTATATGACTGTTGCGGAAAATTGTTAAGCTTCGTGGCGTTCTGACTGAAAAGCAGCTTGGTACAGTCGCAAAGGAACAAGGTGCTGAGCAGCAAGCGTTGATTGCACTTATGTCGTATAAAACCTAGGGCAATAAATTGAAACCATTAGGAATTGACATGTAGTAGAGCTTTCATTCTTACGCCTTTCTTGGATAAAAATGTACATGGAGTTTCTGCATGTAGCGCATATCGAATCATCGTTCTATGTTAAGAGTTAATTTTGGCTTCTTTTTTGCAGATTCGAAAACTAAAGGGTAGTTACACAATTTTTAGTGTCCCTGTAGATGGCAGAATCCTTGGAGTCAATCATCTGCTGTAGAACATCATAAGATATAAAGAATCAAAATATAAATAATTGTTACAAACGTACAATTGAATAGTACTGTAGTACGCGAATGTGATATTTAAATGAATTGGTTTAGCTCGTTAAATAAGATTTGTCCTCCTACGGTTTTATTATCTCTTCGGGTACCAAAGCCGCTCGTTTTAAAGGATTCCAAAATATGTAAACTAAACAATAAACCACCTTCGTGTTTTATACCTTGTCTTTATACTTTCTTTTAAAGTTACATCACGATCGTCCTCATGTTCATTTTGTTAGATCTATAAGGGGAGGACGTAATAATAATCATAACTGATTGGATCAACAATTAAGCCATTGTCAATGACATATTGGTTTTCAACAGCTGTTGTTCGTCATCATCTATATCAGATTGTCTTCTGATCTGCCATTTGTACATGAAGTCCCTTAGCAGAATGGAGAAAACCTTAAATATTTCATAACTGGTCTTTTACACTAACATGTGGCTCCTTCACAATCCTATCTTGCAGTCACTTGTTATGTACAGGTTAGTAACTTTAGCCGGCTGGAGCTGATGGCAGGTGTTTCGGTCCTGGAAATCGCATATCCTCCTTGACACATAAACCTCATTTGATTTGGTTCATGCTTAGACCATTTCGTTCCTGGAGTTGGAGGTACTTCCGAATTCAATGCTGCACAGCTGACGTGTTAGTAGGGGGAAAGTGGCAATATTGAAGCTTTGTAACTACTCCCTTGTTATACCTGATATGGCTTATACCATGTCGGACATTTTTCCATCTCCATACAAGCGAATAAGAAATACGTAATCTTTACCATTTCGTCAGAATTGAGTTTTGGTTGTTTCAAGACTGACTAACTTGCACAAAATGGTCTTCTTCCTTTTGAAGGATCTTGAGGGCTGCCAAATATTCATTGCTGAGTATAGCTGAGGTCGTGTCACAGCCTGTTGCATCCTGAAAAATTTAAAGCAATCTTTTAATGACGCTAAAGTTTCTTTAAATTTAATAATTTCGTAGCATTTCCTTTCAGATCAAGAACTGCTTATGAAGTGATCTAGTAAGATTCTTAGATGGTCCGAATAAGACCCATCGACAGCTACAGATTTCCCGTTTGTAGTTTCTTCCATTATTCTTGTACATATAAAGCTACCTTTACTCCTTCGAAAACCGCTTGCATCACTTGAAGCCGTCTTGTATTGATCTCCAAGTTTCTCAAGAACTGTGATTGAATTGTCGTGTCTTCTATGGCAGGATTAAATTGGATCGTTGCAGATATTTCTCGAAATCTCTTTTTTGTTTTTCGGCACTTTCCGTGTATAATTGTAATTTAAATCCATAAAATATAAAGCGAATTTGGGCTTAACATAATTTATAAACGTACTTAACGCAGTTTTGACTTGCCATTTTTAGTCCATGCTGAAGGACTCTTCCTTCTACGTGTGGGTTATAAAAGACAACACAACAAAGACTCTGTAATATTCACCGCATTCAAATTTATATTCTTGCGCATTGAGATATTTTCACACAAGCAAGGTGCATTAGCTCAACGTTTCTCTCAGATGATAACTGTTTCCTTCAAAAGTCCTGTAGAACTTCTTTTATCGTAACAGTATTGGGGAATTTAGGATTAATCTTGCTAACGTTGCCTCACGTTGAGCTAATCCCCCAGAAAATTTCGTGGCCTTTAAGCACTCTTGGATAATCATATCATTTGGAGCTTCGTTTAAAAAGGCCTCTTTTTCTGCGAATTGTCAATGTCCTTTTAGTTGTTAATTTCTTGTAATCCTCTGATACCGTCCTGTTCTCCTGGTATAAGCCATATCTGATATAACAAGGAAGTAGTTACAAAATTCAATATGACCGCTTTTCCCATTACTAACACAGCAGCTGTGCAGCATTCAATTCGGGAGTACCTCGAATTTGAAGAGTGAAATGGTCTAAGCATGAATCCAATCGAACGAGGTTGGTGTGTGAAAGAGGATATGCGAATTCCAGGACCCACACAGCTACCATTAGATTCAGCCGGATATGCTTACTTACCTGTAGAATAAAAGTGATTGCAAGATAGGATTGTGGACGAGCCACATGTTAGTGTAAAAGAGCAGATATGAAGTATTTAGGGTTTTGTGTATTCTGCCAAGAGAGTTCATTATTCTGATTTAGATGATGACGAACAACAGCTGTGGAAAACCAATATGTCATTGACAACGGTTTAATTGTTGATCCAATCAGTTATAATTATTATTTTGAGTTTATGTCACCGCCTTATAGACCTCTTTATGATGTAACTTTAAATCAAGGTATAAAACATGGTGGTTTAATGTTTTTGGAACTCTTTAACAGGAGCAGTTTATATGCCGGCTTATGTCCTTCCTCACTTTCCACATCTTGGTAAAGAAGCCCTGAATTTTCTCCCTTAGTAATAGTGTTCGAGTACTTGCTCGTTTTGGTGCCCAAAGAATGTAATAGATACTGCTATTAACTTTCTATTAGGCTGAAAGCTAAACTTGCGTCTCTTAAAATTTTCGAGGCGACTTTTGCAACCTTGACTCACTTCATCAATATTCTATATTGATAACGCTTTGTATCTATCCCAATAATCTCAGGGTATAGAACCTTAAAGTCTTTCCGACTCGCACCATCACCACTGATTCATCTTGCACTACAGAGTGCCATATCGCACACTCTTATTAAGTTTATTGGAGGATTTGAATTTCTCGTTTTTCTAAACGTTTTCTCACTGGTGAGTAAAGTTCTCGTAAGCTTCCCCTCCATAGCAGATTAGTGCACCAACTGTATTAGTTTTTTGACACCTATAGAGTTTCAGGCCAATAACCTGAATGTGAAATCTTTAAAAGCATACGACGACAGGTGTAATATAACTGTTACGGAATATTGTTAAGCTTCGTGACCTTCTGTCTCAAAAGCAGCTTGGTACAGTCGCAAAGGATCAAGGTGCTGAGAAGTAAGCTTTGATTGTCCTTATAGCCTAAAAAACCTATTAAAATAAGTTGAATTCAACTGCTATCGACGTGTTGTAGAGGTTTAATTCTTACGCCCTTCTTGGATAAAAGTGTACGGGATGTTTTTGCATGTACCGCATACCGAAACATCGTTCTTTATTAAGAAAGTTAAACTTTGGTTCTTTTTAGAAGATTCGAAAACTAAACGGTAATTATAAATATAAAACCTTGTTGAAATGAGTCAAAGTTGCAAAAGACGCCTCGATATATTTTATAAACTCCAGTTTAACCTTCTGGCTAATAGAAAATTATCGCAGTCTCTTTTACTTTCCTTGGGCAGCGGGACGAGCAAGTTATCGAACACTATTCCCAAGAGGGGAATTTCTTGGGTTCTGGTACAAGATGTGGAAAGCAAGCATAGGAAGTTTTATATCTTTGAAGTGACAACTGAAAATCTCCCAATGAACCCTAAGTAAAAAAAAAATCTCTCAATTTACTATCTTGCTGAGTCTGTTATATACCTGTTCTGTCAGACCTGTAGAACATCTTTGTATCGCGAATCACTGATTTACACCGTTAGCTTTAGTAAATCATTGACCGGACTTCTCTCACAGGCCGGGGAAACGGGCCTCTTTCTACAAGATAATCACGTACCTAATTTCCTAAAGATCCCCTATTTGATTTTCCTGCCAATAACCTGCATTTGAATCCTTTACAAGCTTACGACCATAAGTCTAATATAACTGTTACTGAAAATTGTTAAGCTTTTTGGGCTTCTGTCAAAAAAGTAGGTTGGTGCAGTCGCAAAGGAACAAGGTGCTGAGCAGTAAGCATTATATATCCTATGTCGTATAAAACCTAGGGCAATAAGTCGAAAGCAATTGCGATGGACGTGTAGTAGAGGTTTCATTCCTACGACCCAGTCTGGATAAAAATGTACATGGAGTCTTTGCATAAACGAAATATCCAAACATCGTTCTTTATTAAGAGTGTTAAACTTTACTTCTTTTTAGGACAGTCGAAAACTAAATGGCAGTTACACAATTTTAAGTGTCCTTGCACATGGCAGAGTCTTCGGAGTCAATCATCTGCTGTTAACATCTTAACATATAAAGAATCATTTAATAAGCAATAGCTATAAACGTACAATTGAATGATTTTTTAGTACGCGAATGTGATATCTAAATGAAAAATTTGACAAATATGAGCTTTTAAACACTCCTTTCGACTTGCTGAGTTTACTCACTTTTCAATTCTAATTAACTGACAATTATCATGAATTACAATCATAAATTCAGTCCAAGTATGCATTGAACTGGTGATCAAAAACAAGTCTGCATCAGAATCTAAGCACTGCTTTCACAATAGAATATTGCTTCACTTTTCATTTCTAAGTATTTGATTATTTACGAATGTGCCTTTCTTTCATTTGATACTTAAATATGCCTGAATCTACAGTCAGGAAGAGTTTACTTCAACTTCCTACCGCTCTTCATGTCCTATTGTATAGACCCGCTATTAAACTTTAATTATCTAGCAATTAACGGCAATTCCATTGCTCAATTAAATCTAAAATAGTTCAGTATCTAACGACCATCTAAAGTCAGCTCTATATGCTAAAACAAAACTTCAGTTTAATTCAACGAACTTTCTTTTCAATTGTAAATATCTCACAATTCTGTCTTTTCCATTCTCTCATTTTATACTTAAATATATCAGTAACTAAGGATAAGCAAAGTCACCTTAACATACGAACACTCCTTTCCATCAACTGAATAGATTCGATTTACAATTTTAAAACAGACAATGTTGACAATTCCTTTATAATACTTCGTACGTTAATCAGTCTATTTCAACTTCCGAACTCTTCTTCAATGTATGTAAAAACTTTATTTTTAATATCAGACATTTTATGTCTCTTCCTTTCGCTAAATTTATTCTTAAATATGTCAATAAGTATTCATCAGCAAGAGTCTGCTTAATGTTTCTTATACTTCTTTAGGTGTACTGATTGAACACACCTTTAATTGCATATATCTGATAATTTTCTACAATACTGTCCTTTCACCATATTCTCAATAAGTTGGCAACTATCGGTCAGAAAGAGGCTGTTTCACCTTTCAAACACTTTTCGTCCTAGTTAAAAGACTCGCTTTTCATTTGTAAAAATCTGATATTTACGAAAATTCCATTCCTTCATTTTATTGTTGAATAAATCAGCAACTAGTGATCAACAAGGGTCTAGTTTATCTTGCAGACACTCGTTTCGCCTTATTCAATTGTATCATTTTTACTATCAAAATATCAGACTTTTGTCAACTTCGTTCTTTCATCTAGTACTTAAATACGCCATTAAGTAACAAGCAGGAAGTGTCTGCTTTATCTTTGAAACACTCCCTTCACCCCTTTGCATTACATTTATTCACAAATATGTCAGTGCTTAATGGTCAACAAGTGAGTGGTTAATGTTCCACTTTTTTCACCCTACCGATGGTAAATATAATACAAATTACGACAATTCCAATCATCATATTTTTCTTAAATATTAAGTTTTATGTCCCACGGGTATGCCCGTAAGGTAAAGAAGTATTCTTAAATATGTCTTCAAGTAAAAACCCCCACCACTGTTCTTTAGCTTCATAAGACTGTCTTGTAATGATGAATAGACTCGCTTTTAGTTCTGTATATGTGAAAATTAACGACATTGCGTCTTTTCATTTTATTCTTAAACAGGTTGGAAAGAAACGATTAGCATGAATCTGTCGATTTTCCAATCCTATCCCGATTTTCCAATCCCGGAATAGACTCCCTAATTCCAAATTTGAAAACTGTTTTTTACAATTGTGTTCATTCTTTTTCGTTTTAATATACAAAAGAAACAATCAGCAACATCTTCCAAACCTCCCTTCGCCCTTCTGAATGCAAACACTTTTAAATGGTAAAAATCAGACAATTATCGAAGTTCAGTTTGTTCACTTTAAACTTCAATATGTCAGTAACTAAGAATAATAAAGTCCGTTTTATCATGCGAAATGTTCTTTCACCCTGGTGAATCAAAACTTTTCATTTTTAAATATCTAACAATTCTGTTATATCTTTTTCTTCTTGAATATGTCAAAAAATAACGATATCCAAAGTTTCTTTCATCTTCCAAACACTTGCTGCTGCTTCGAAACACTCCTTTCGCCCTAGTGACTAGACTCGTGTTCAATAAAATAAATGATATATTACATTTCCATTATTTCATTAAAATCTAAAGTATGTTAGTAACTAACTATTAACAAGAGTTCTCCTGATATACTAAAACGCGCTATTCGTGTTATTTAATATACTTCCTTTTCGATTGTAAATATCTGACAATTTACGAGTGTTCCTTTCTTTCGTTTTTTGGTTCAATATCTGAGTAGCTGATATACTAATTGCTTCTGTTTCCGAACATTCCTCTTGCCCTATATATCAATCACTTTTCAATTATGAGATCTCACAAATTACAATTCCGTTATTAAATTTTAACCTTAAATAATTCCTTAGCTAACAATCAACAGAGCTGGGTCCAGCTTTCAAATACCCTTTTCGGTCTACTGCATACACGCGACTTCAAATGTAAATATCTGACAATTTCAGATCCATTTTTTTCTTTTTGTTCTATATATACCGCCAAGTAACGATTATCAAGATCCTATTTCATGTTCCTAACACCCCTTTCGCTCGACAGAATAGACTCCCTTTCGTTGTAAGTTACTGATAATTTACTACAATTGTACTGATAATTTACTACAAACATACTTCCGAATATGAACACTCCTTTCGCCATACTCAATACACTCGAATTTCCGTTGTAAATATTTGACGATTTACTGCAATTGCGCTACAACGATAGAAGTATTCGGAGTATACGGAGCAGACTTTTTTGGTCCTTAGTTACTGATATATTTAAGTTTAAAATAAGACAACGGATTTATCGTACTTTATCAGATATTTACCTTTCAAAGTGATATATAAAGCAGGGCGAATGGATAGTTTGGGAGATGAAGGATGCTCTCGATTATCGGTAGTTAATTACATGTTTAAGTTTAGAAGGAAACAGGGGGCATAGTTTGTCATAATTGTCTTACATTTGCAATTGGCTACTGTGTCCATTCAGTAAAGCGAAAGGAGTGTTTACAGCATGAAGCAAGTTCTTGTTGATCGTTAGCTACAATGATGAGTGATTCTAATAGGGCGAAAGGGTTTTTTGAAAGCTGAAGTAACTATACTCGTGTTGATCGTGAGTTACACACTCCTTTAAAATAAAATGAAAGAAATCACCACTAGCAAATTGTCAGATATTTACAATCGAAGCGTGTTTTCCTTTGCTATGGCGATAGGTGTCTTTTGTATATAAAGCACATTCTTGATGATAATTAGTTACTGAACTACATTACAATAAAATCAAACAATGGAATTGAACAATGGAAACAAACAGTGGAAAGAATGATATTTTCAAATGAAAACCAAGTCTATTTAGTCGAACCAGAGGACTGTGGAAACTGAAGTACAATCTTGACAATAAGAATAGTATGAAATACACGGAATTGTGGTAAATTACAATTCAAAGCGAGTCCATTAAGTAGGGCGAAAGGAGTGTTTGGAACAATAAGTAAACCGATGCTGATCCCTTTTTCCGACATGGTAAAAATTAAAATAAACTGTATTGTCGTAAATTGTCAGATATTTACAGTTGAAAATTGTTTCTAATCAGTAGGCTGGAACGTTTGCTCGGAAGATGAAATAGGCTATTGGAGATCATTACTTATTGACTTTATAATAATAAATTAAAGTAAAATATTTGTTACTTTTCAACTCTTTACAACTGAAAATTGATTCTATTCAGTAGTGCGAAGGGATTGATTCAATGATGATGCAGACTCTTGCTGAACCTCAGTTGCCGATACTTTGATCAATGAAATGAAATGACAGAATTGCCGAAAATTGTCAGACACTTCCAATTGAGTAGTTATTCGATTCTATAATTGTTAGAAAGGAATTTATACATGCCAAAGTTAACTCTTGCTGATCGTTTATTTATGACATATTTAAGTTAAAATCAAAGTAAGGAATTGTCGTGTCTTGATATATTTAAATTTGTAAAGTCTATCTATTTAAAAGTGCGAAATAAGTGTTTCGAAGATTAAGCGGACTTTCGCTGCACCTAAGTTAACTACATATATAAGAATAAAATAATAGAACGGAATTGTTCTAAATTTACAGATATTTACCATTGGTAAGTATGTCCATCAGTATATGAATGAAGTGTTTGAAGTAAAAAGCACAGTCTCATTGAACGTTAGTTACTGAAATACTTAAGAAGAAAAATATTACAGAATTGTCGTAATTTGTCACATATTCGGAGTGTTTGCAAGCTGAAGCTGACTCGCAGTTCTCCTTGCTTAGTACATATTTAATAATAATATGAAAAAGCGAAATTGTCGTAAATTGTCTCATATTTAAAAGTAAAAGATGAGATCATTCGTTATGCCGAAAATAAAGTGTGGAAAAAGAAGCAAACGGTTGCTGAGCGATATCAGCCTTCATATTTAACAATAAAATATAAGAACGCAAATGCACTAAATCGTCATATATTTACAATTGAAATTTAGGTGTATTGAGTATGCCGAAAGGTGTGTGTCGTTAGTTGGCAACATACATCTTGTGTTGCAAAATAAGAGTTACAGCTCTTGGTAGTTGAGTCCTACCACTGAGAAGAGAAAAAATGAAGGGTAAGGGGAAAAAACAAGGAATGTCACAAAACTGCATTTTCGAGAAAACGGCGTTTTAATATTGAAAACTGCGTACAAAAAATAGGGTTATGAAATCTTTTGCCACTTTTTACATGAACATTTCTACATCTACGCATGCATGCCATAGACAGTCAAATAGTACCAAGAGTCACCAACAGATAGGACAAAGCACCCGAAAAAGCACATACATGGACATTCCTTGTTTTTTCCCCGTACCCTTCAAATGTTCTTATGAACTTTCGCCTGTCGGACATAGTTTCCGTTCTGCAAGGTGCCGAAAGCGTGGGAAAATGACTTTCGGGCGCCAATAGTTGGAAAATATCCAACGTAAAGACGGCGGGTAAAAAATTCATTGAAGTATTGAATTTTCCATGTTTCGCAACCCTAGCATGCACGCGAAAGGGGTTTTCCAAAGGAACGTAGAGAGTCCCGGATAATCTCTCAAATAAAAATTGGTCTGAATGCACGTGAATTGATAGGTTGTCTACCAGGTAAGAGTAATACGTTTGCATTAAGTTGTTGTATGCAACAAATAGAAAATTGACAACTGTGACGTTCTGAGTATCAAGTGCAGCGAATTTGTACTCAATTGCTTCAGAAGGACTTTTTGAGTGTCGGTAAAGCACTGAATCAGTGTGATTCACATGTGTAGAAACGCCCTAACAACGCCTGGAAATGCACTCAATCACAGTAAACTTAACTTCAAAGCGTCGGAAATTTAAGGATTAGCATCAACAACATGAAAGCCATTGCCAATTCGCTAATAATATTCCCACAATCCGATGCAATATGGTGTGCACGCTAGCAATAAGAATGCAACAACTGATTCCAAGTTGAAATCGTGCAAGGGGATTCACTAAGAAACTAGGTAACTAAATGATGTCACTAGTGGGATCCCATGATAGATATTGAAATGTGGCCAATATATGTGTTGATATCGACATGTGGCTAATGGACAAATGTCACCATGTCCCACTTCTGCTGGGACACCGTTTTTTGTGAGAAAAATAGGATAATATCTACCCAGGTCTTCATCTGAGGCCGTGGGCTACCAGTAAGATTGGAAACTGCGAAGACGCGATCGAAAGTGGGCGCTGTAACCCTGAAGCTTTGAGGCAGCCTCATTTTCTCTGTATTCATTTCCTTCAGGACTACACACTTTGTCTGGCAAGCGCTCTTGTGCAGACTCCCGACATGCTTATATGTTTCCTTTACTTACTGCTACTGAACAATTGTAAACCATCACAGGTTTCTAACGTTTCTTTTTAGTTCTTATGTCGTTTAATTTTCCATATATATGGTGTTCCAACACTACTGTTACATTTGCCAATTAGGTTCAATTTGGTCTTGTGTCTTTAAGATACGAATGGAATGTGTTGTGTCTTTAAGATACGAATTTCTGTATCTATTCTTTTATATTATGAATACGTCACATTTGCCAGAAGACGAGGGACATAATACTTGTTTATTTTCACGCTCTACCTGAATGTGAAGCATAGATTAAGAATTTTCTATTCATGTGTGTGGCAACGGGGACAATTATTCAAAGAAAGAGGGACAAACTTGTACTAATTACGTTCTACCAAAAAGGGCACCAGATGTAATAGCAGAATGTACAAAGTTATTTTCTCAGTTTTGGCATGTGGGACAGTGCCTCAGCAGTGGTTGAATATAATGACATTTGTCCATTAGTTACATGTTGATATCAAGACACATATTGAGCACATTTCAATATCATTCATACGATCTTATTACTGATATTCCTTGAGTTTATTTACCCTACTCAGTGAGTCCCCTTGTCCAATTTCAACCTGGCTTCAGTTGTAGCATCCTTATTGATATGAAAATGTGCAAATCATATTGCACCGAATTGATGAATTATATTATTGGTGAATTGCCTGTGGCTTTAATGTTGTCGACAGTACTGCTTACATTTCCAACACTGAACATAACTTCACTTAGTATGTGTGCAGTTCTGGGAATTTTTCAGTATGTTTCCACACATGTGAATCACCTTGCTACATCTGTTGTGCTCTACCGACACTTCCGATGTGTTTCTTACCCACAAACGCTCCTTGTGCCACCAACGACCCACTTTATTTTTTACTACGTTACATGGGCTATATCATTCAGTTAGCCAAACCCCCGTTGTTCCACTTCAGGCACACTAACCGTTCTCTTGTTGTACGAATTTCGTTCAGTTTTCTTCTCAGGTTTTCGACGTAACACGGTATTGTTCAAGGCAGTTGCTAACGAATAAAACTGGTCTTGGGCGTTTGTGGGCTAAAGCACTTGGGTACTAAGTCGCTAAATTTAATACTCAGAACGTCACTGTTGGCGAGCCTCAGAAGCAGACTCTTGCTGATAGTTTGTTTAAGCATAAAGTGGATGAACGAAATATTTGTACATTGTTAGATATTTGTACCTTAAAAGTAACTCTATTTAGGGAGTTCAAAAGACTTGGTAGTAGGAGCAGACTTTTGGTCACGGTTAGTTCGAGACAATTTTCAATTATCACATATTTACATTTCGAATCTGAAGGCCATTCAGTATGAAATAGTAGGTGTTTGAATTAAGAAGCAGACTCTGCTAATCATTAGTTACTGACATATTTAAGAATAAAATGAAAAAACGTTTGTTATTGACATATCTGTTTAAAATGAATATGCTAAATTGAAATATTTACATTTTAGAAGTACGTGATATAATAGGGTGAAACGAATTTTTAGTGGATAAATCAGAATCATGATGATCTTTAGTTTCCGGAATGTTTAAGAATAAAATAAAAAAATACAATTGAATATGGTCCGATATGTACAAATGAATAGCGAGTCTATTCAGTGAGTTTTGGTATATGAAAGAGACTCTTGATGATCGTTAGTTACTGATTTATGCTTAATTCACAGATATATTACAATTGAAAAATGAGTAACTTAGCAGAGCGAAGGGAGTGTGTTAATTGAATAAGAGTTTTTCTTTTCATTATTAAAAGACATATTTAAAAAAAAATGAAATATGGAATTGTCGTAATTTGTCATATAAATTCAGTTTCAAGTGTTACAAGCACTAAGACGAAGAGACTTATAAATGATAAAGTAGAATTTTGCTATTCGTTAGTTACTGATATTAAATAATAATATGGTAACTTGTGTGATAGTTCAAATAAAAGTGTTAATCCAATATATAAAGCAAAAGGATAATTGAGACGCTGAAGTAATTAGACTCTTATTGATCATTTGCTTCCGACATGTCCAAGAATAAAATGAAAGAAGGCAATGTAATTGTCAGATATTTATAATTTAAAAGAGTGTCTATTTACTGTGACGAACTGGGTGTGTGGAAAATGCAAAAGACAGTTGCTAATCCTTATTTATTGACATATCTAAGAATGAAATGAAAAAACGTAACTGACGTAACTTGTCACATGTAATATAATGGGTACATTGTAGTGCGAAAAGTGTGTTTTTGCTATATATACACAGAAGACTCCTGATGTTCCTTAGTTAGTGAACTATTTAACACTATCGTAGAATGAAATATTGCCATTCTTGTAAATTGTAAGATATTTAGGATTGAATACGAGTCTATTTAGTAGCGCGATACTTTGAAGCTGATTCAGACATTTGGTGATCCCTAATTGAATTCATACTTAAGAAAAAAGGTAAGAACGAAATTGGCTAAAATTGTCAGATATTTACAATTCTAAATTGAAAAACTCAGCACGACGAAAGAGTAATGGTGGTCGTTAGTAAATGATTTTTATATGAATAAAAAATTCGGAATTATCGTAATTTCTCAGATATTACCAACTGGTAACTGATAGAATTCTCTAAGGAGGAAAGAGTTTACGGAATATGAAGCAGGCACTTGTTCGTCATTAGTTACTGACATTATTAGTTTAAAACTGAAGTAACTTATTTCTCGCTACTTGTCATATATTTATAATTGAAGTCTGAGACTACGCAATGGGCGAAATATGGTTGCAAGCCGAAGTAGATTCCTGTTGTTCGCTACTGCTCAAATATTGAAGAACGAAATAAAATAAAACAATTGTAAACTGTGATATAAAAGTGAGGCCATTTGGTATGTCGAAGCAAGTATTTCAAGCCTAGGGTCCAATAAATTAAATGTCATGGGGTCCAATGGACCCGTTTGGGACTTCCATCGTTAAACATGAAATAACTAAAAATAACTAACGATCAGAAACAGTACGCAATATCTTCCAAACACTAATTTGGTTCCACTGAATAGACTCATTTTTCTATTGTAAATATCTAAGTATTTGCGACTATGTTCTTTCATATTATCCTTAAATATGTCAGAAACTAACGATTACAAACGGTATTATTGCTAGAGATTCTTATAATTTATTCCACCCTATATAATGGAATCATCACTTTGAAGTATTTGACAATTTACGAAAATTCTGTTTCATTTTATTCTTAAATATGTCAGTCCCTAACTATTAGCAAGACTCTGCTTCCTTAAATCACTCTCTTCGCTAAACTGAATGACCTCACTTTGTAATTGTAGGTGTAACAGTTTACGAGCAATCCGTCCTTTAATTTCATTCTTAAATGAGTCGAGCACTGCCGATGAGGAAAGTCTACTAAACCTTCCAAACACTCATTTCGCTCTACTGATTATAATCAGGTTTCAATTGTAAATTTCAGGCAAATTTCGACATTTCCGATATTTGATTTTATTCTTAAATTGGTAATTAACGATCTATAAGAGCCTGCTTTATCTTTCAAACACTCCTTTCGCTTTGCTGCGTGGAATCATTCAAACACTCCGTTCGCATGCTGAGTGGAACCACTTTTCAATTGTTAATACCCGAAAATTTTCGAGAAAGTCTTCCTTCGTTTCATTGTTAAAAATATCTTAAACAAAGGAGCAATAAACAGTCTACATCAGATCTAAGCACTCTTTTCGTCCTCCTGAATGGACACGCTTTTCAATTGGAAAAATTTGATGAATTTAGAAAATTTCGTTTTACCATTCCATTCTTAAATACACCCTGTAAAGAAAAAATAGCGAGACTTGCTCGGACATGGTTTTCACAACATACACTAAACAATATGACGTTTTACGTGAATTCCTGATAATATTACAATTCATATTTACAATAAACAGTTCATTGTTAATACTTGTGCCATTGTTTTTGACCTAAATATAGTGAACTTATATCCACATATAGGTACTTATGAGTAATCTGAGCAAAATTGTTTATTCAAAAAGTTCTTATAATAGTGAAAAACGATCAATAAACTACAAAAAAAAGGAATTTCTTAAGGTGGTACATACTGTGTACGAACATTGGAAAGTACAATACAGCAAACTAGTATTTTGTATGTGCACCATGAGATTTTTGCAGTAAAGCGAATCAACGAAACCCTTTAGTTACAAGGCTATTTCAAAATGCAACCCCGATTTAAAGGAATCAATAGAATGGACTTTGTTTCCAATTGAAAATATCTGACACTCTACGACATTTCCGATGTATAATTTTATTCTTAAATATGTAATTAATTCACAATCAGCGACAGTCTTCTTTATCTTCCAAACACTACTGTCGCCCTGCTAAATAGACTTATTTTCCAATCACAAATTTCTTATATTTTACGAACACTCCGTTTTTCAAATTTATTCCTAAATATGTCAGTAACTAACGATCAGCAAGAGTCTGATACGTAATCTTTACACTCCTTTCGTTGTACTGAATGGAAATTTTTCATCTGTAATATATGACAATTTTCTACAATTCAGCTATTCCTTTTTATTCTTATATATGTCGCCAACATACGATCAGCAAGAGTCTACTTCAAGTTGCAAGCAATACCCTTGCAATACACAATACACTCACTTTCTAATTGTAAGTATGTGACGATTTAGTCCTATTACGTACTTATTATTCATTCTTAAACATGTCGGCAATTAACGATCAGTAAGATTCTGCTACAACTTCGAAACTCTCCTTTTTCCCTTGTGAATGGGTGTACTATTAAATTGTAAAAGACAGACAATTGAAGCATTTCTGTTCTTTCACCTTATAATTAAATATGTCAGTAACTAAAGATAATGAAAGACTGTTTCATCTACCCAACATTTTCTTATCTCCTGAGTAAAACAACTATTTAATTTTAATTATCTAACAATTTGAAACAATTCCGTTATTTCATTTGTTTCTAAAATATGTCAACAAAAAACGACCATAAGTGTTTGCTTTATATACTAAAACAAACCTTTCGCTCCACTCAATGAACCAACATTTCAAGTGTAAATAACTATTAATTTACGTCTATTCCGTTTTCAATATTAATCGTTGTGTTTATCAATATTAATCAATATTAGTCGTTATGTTAGTAAATAGCGATCAAGTTTGTTTTTTTTATAGCAAAACACATTTTTCACTTACTGAAATAAATCAACTTTTTATTGTAAATATTTTTCACTTTACGGCTTTCCCCTTATTTCATCTGAATTAAGGTCATCAAATTACGATCCCCAAGGGTATCCCTTTTATACAAATCCTCCTTTAACCTTAATGAATAGAATCGCTTTCCATTTGCAAATATCTGACCATTTACAATTGTGTTCTTAATTTTATTGTTAGACAATCCGGAAACTAACGATCATCATGATTCTGCTTAATCCACTAAACATTCCTTTCACCTATTATATGGACTTTCTTCTTAAATGTAAATATTTCAATTTTCTATATTCATTCTAAACTTAGATTTGTCATTAAAAAACGATTAGTTGTTGTTGTTGAATTATTGAAACACTCCCTTCGATACTTTTCGACGTAAATAGATTACAATAACGACAATTCCATTTTTTCATTTTATTCTTAAATATTTCATTAACTAAGGATTAGTAGCGTGTGATTCTTAATTCAAACACTTACTTTGTCTTACTGAATGGCCGCACTTTTCAAAATGTAATTATCTGACAATTGACGACAATTCCATCTCTTCACTCCATTCTTAGATATGTAGACAACTATCGATCAGCAAGAGTCTCATTCAGCTTCCAAACACTGCATTCACCCTTCCGTTTAGACTCGATTTTCCATTGTAAATATCTAGCAAGTTACGAATATTCCAATGATTAATTTTATTCTTAAATGTGTCTTGAACGAACGAGAAGCAAGTCTGCTTCTCCTGCCGTCTTTTGCCCCCGCTAAATAAATTCACTTTTAAGTTACAAGTATCTAAAAATGTACAAGTATTCCCCTCATCCACTGTATTGTTAAATATGTCAGTAACAAACTATCACTAAGTGTCTGCTTCTACCGCTGGCCAACAGTGACGTTCTGAGTATTAAATGCAGCAATTTAGTACCCAAGTGCTCTAGAAATACATCTGGAGTGTCGGTAGAACACAACAGATGAAGCAGGGTGATTCACATGTGTGGAAACAGATAACGAAAAATGCCCAGAAATGCACACATACTCAGTAAAGGTAAATTCAAAGTGATGGAAATGTAAGCACTAGCGTCCACACTATCAAAGCCACTGCCAATTCACCAATAATTGATCAATCCGCTGCAATATGATCTAAACGTTTGCTTACCAATAAGGTGCAAAATCTCAGGCCAAGTTGAAACTGTGCAAGGGGACTCACTAGGAATTAAATAAACTTAAGGAATGTCAGTGATATGATCGGATGATAGATATTGAAATGTGCTCAATGTTAGTTTTGATATCAACATGTAGCTAGTGGACAAATGTCAACATGTCCCACTACTCCTGAGGCACCGTCCGACTTGCGAAAACTAGTAAAATAACGTTGTACATTCTGCTGTTACATCTGTAGCCCATTTTCGTAGAACGTAATTACAACACGTTTATTCCTCTTTGTTTGGGAAATTGTCCCCGTTGCAACAAATATGACAAGAAAACTCTTAATCTATGCTTCACATTCAAGTAGACCGTGAATATGAACTTGTATCATGTTCCTCATCTTCTGGCAAACATGACGTAAACGAAATATAAAAAAATAAATCCAGAAATTTGAACCTTAGTACACAACACATGCCAAGAGAAATACCAAATTGAACGAAATTCGCACATGTAAAAGTAGTGTTGGAAAACCATTCATATGGAAACTAAAACAACATGAGCAATAGGAAGAAACGTTTTAGAGCTCTGATGATTTACAACTAGGTAGTAGCAGTTAGAAAATGAAACACCTAAGCACGTTGGGAGTCTGCACAAAAGCTCTTGCCAAGCAAAGTGTGTACTCCTCAAGGAAATGAATACAGAGAAAGTGAGACTCCTTTAATGCTTCAGGGCTACAGCGCTCGCTTTCGTTCGCGTGGTCGCAATTTCCAATCTTACTGGGAGCCCACGACATCAGATTCAGGAATTGGGTAGTTATTTTCCTATTTTTCGCACGAAGGACGGTGTCCCAGCAGTAGTGGGACATGTTGACATTTGCCCAATAGCTACATGACGATATCAACACTTATATTGGCCACATTTCAATATCTATCATGCGATCCCACTAGTGACATCTTTTTTTACTTAGTTTCCCAGTGAATCCCCTTGCAAAATAAAAACTTGGCCTCAGTTGTTGCATCCTTATTGGTATGCTACCTTGCACATCATATAAATTGGTTTGAGGGAATATTATTGGTGAATTGCCAATGGCTTTCATATCGTTGATCCTAATCCTTACATATAGAAATCATTAAACTTACGTTTACTGAGAATGAGAGCGTTTCCAGGCATTGTTAGTTTAGTGTTTCCACAGGTGTGAATCAGCCTGCTTCATCTGTTGTGGTTTACCAACACTTTAAAGTCCTTCTGGAGAATTTGAGTGCAAATTGGCTACACTTGATACTCAGAACGTCACAGTGGGGTAGCATCAGAACCGGGCGATTATGCAACCACACACAACGGATTTGATAGTGTCCGCCATTTTATATTTGTTATATACATCAACTTAATGCGTTCGAATTATTTTTACCCGGTAGAAACACTATCAATTCATGTCCATTTAGACCAATTTTCATTTGGGAGATTACCCGGGACTTCCACGTTACTTTAGAGAGTGCATGCTAGGATTGCGAAACTCGATTTAGTGCAATTGGGTTCTTATATTTTATTGTTAAATATGAAGGCAGAAATCGCTCAGTAAGAGTTTGCTTCATCTTCCAAACGGAATTTTCGCCTACCGAATGGACTAATCTTTCAGTTGTAAACATGAGACAATTCACGGCAATTTCGCTCTTTGATTTTATTCTTACGTATTTGTCAACCAAGGATTACTACGAGTCAGCTTTAGCTTCCAAACACTCCTTTCGCCCTGCAGAATCTACTCACTTTTCAGTTTTTAACATCTAACTTCCACATTTGAGTTCTTTAGTTTTCTCCTAAATATGTCAGTAACTAAAGATCAGCAAGGGTCTTATTTCTTCAGCTTCCAAAAACTTCTTTTGCCTCATATATTGCAATCGAGATTCTATTGTAAATATCTGAGAAATGACTTACAATTCTGTAATTTTTTTCCTAAATATGTAAGTAACTAATTTTCAATAACAATGTGCTATATACTGCAATCATTTTCTTCGTTTTACTGAATGGTCACACTTTCCAATTGTAAGTATTTGATAATTTAAAACAATTCCGTTTTCTCATTTTATTCTTAAATATGTAGTTAACTTACGATCAGCGAGTGTCCTCTTCTGCGAAATACTTATTTCGCATTTCTAAATAGATACACTTAACAAATATCAATATCTGATACTGTTCGACAATTCCGTACTTTAATTTTAACTTAAATATGTCAATAATTAACGATCAGCAAAAGTTAAGTCAAGCCTGTTAAAACTCCTTTCTAACTATTGTAGTATGGAATTACTATTCAATTGGAAATGTCTGACAATATTCGACAATTCTGTTCTTTCATTTTATTCTTCAATATATCAGCAACTTACGTTCAGAAAGAGTAGCCTTTAACATTGAAAAATCCTTCGCACTACTGTATAGCCTCATTTATCAGTTGTAACGAGTTGAAAAGTTATGACAAATTTTTTACTTTTAATTTATTTTTATAGTGATCTCCAAGAACCTACTTCATCTTCCGAGCACTCCTTTCAGCCTAATGATTATACATACTTTTCAACTGTAAATATCTGACAATTTACGATAATTCCGTTAATTTTATTCTTAACCATGTAGAAAAACAAACAATGTTCAATTAACCCTTTCGCCCTACAGATTGCGCTCGCTTTGAATCGTAAATACCTGACAATTTACGACAATTCCGTTTATTTCATTGCATTCTTATATATGTTCATCAAGAATGGACTTCAGTTTACAGTCCTCTGGCTCTATTAAATAGAGTTGGTTTCCGTTTCTAAATTCCGTTGTTTCCATTGTTTGATTCTATTGTTCAATTCCATTGTTTGATTTTATTGTAAAATAGATCAGTAACTAATTATCATCAAGTATGCTTTATACACCAAAAGACACCTTTCTCCGTAGTCAAGGGACACATGTTCCGATTGTAAATATATGATAATTTGGGACTGGTCAGTCCTTTCATTCTTATAGCTGTGTGTAACATACCATCAACAATAGTATCGTTCCTTCAGCTTGCAAAAACTGCTTTCGACCCATATATTGAAATCACTCATCAATTTAGATATCTGACAAATAACGACAATTCTTTTATTTTATTCAATTCTTAAATATGTCAGTAACTAACAATCAACAAGAACGTGTTCATGCAGCAAACACTCCTTTCACTTTACTGAATGCACACACTAGCGAATTGTAGATATCAGAAAATTTACCACAATTCTGCTCTTTCATTTTAATCTAAATATGTAATTAACGAACGATTAGCGAGAATCTCCTTCATCTCCGAAGCACTCCTTTCACCCTGCTACTTACACTCACTTTCAAAAGTAGATATGTGATAGTTTACGATAAATCTGTTCTCTTATTTTAAACTTAAACATGTCAGTAGCTAAGGATCAAGAAAATCTGCTCCGAACACTCCTTTCGTTGTAGTGAATGGATTTACTTTAATTGTAAGTATCGGACTACGACAATTCTAGTCTCTCATTTTATTTTTAAATAAGCCCTGAACCAACGATCAGCAAGAGTCTGCTAGAATTTCATCACACATTTCGTCCTACTGCATACACGCGATTTCAATTTTAATAACTAACTGACGTCAATCCCGCCAAATAAAATATACCGACAATGTCCCATATTCCCGTATACAGAGGAAAATTTTTAAACATTCCCTGAGACATCCCTAATTACCCTAGGGTTATTGTTCGTCCATCATTCTCTTCAGAATGGAACTGCCTCTTAGGCGGTACCACTCACTTGTCCCCAATATGTATCTAGGCGGGAAAATCCCGTGAAAGGGTTTTTTTGGTAAAAAATTTCTCTTTTTCATCGTTTAGCCGCTCTGTACCCCCCTGTTTTAACGCAGAAATCTGAAAAAAAATCTGGTAAATAGTACTGGGTGACTGAATGTTTCTGCGCAATTTCAATCTTCTTGGTGCAAAAATAAGCCAGCACAAAAATAGTGACGAAAATGCCCAAAATTCCCCTATTCAGAAGTATATTTTGATAAAAATTCCCCGACACTTCCCTAATTACCCCAAGGCCATTTGTCGCACATCATTCTCTTCAGAATAGAACTGCCTTTCATGCGGTGCCATTCGCTTGTCTTCATCATGTATCTAAGGAGGGAAAATGAGGAAAAACGGGATTTTTGGGTGAAAATATCCCTTTTATCAATTTTTTGACCCTCTGGATCCCCCCTGTTTAAACGCAGAAATCTGAAGAAAAAATCTGGAAAATACTACCCGGTGGACGGCATGTTTGTGCAAAATTTCAATCTTCTACTTGCAAAAATAAGCCCGCCAAAAATACTTTACATAAACCCCCCTAAAAAGTATTACACGAAAATATAAATTTTAGATTTACGACGTCATCACCTCCTATGTCTCGACATAGGAAGGTGTGAAACCTTCCATAATGTCTTTTGCAATGCCTCTAGATTTGAAAAACAAACAAACCCGGACGAAAAATCTCAAATAGAAGAGTTATAACGCAATGTACCATGAAACACCCGTATGGTACAAATTGTACCATGAGATCCGCAAAGGGCTATTCAGTAGGTCAGAAGAAAAGTTGAAAGATGAAGTTGCTTACAGTTTGTGTTTTCCGTGTTTAGAGTGCATATTTCTTAATTTTATATTAATCCAAGAACTGTTACTAGACTATAAACCAGGAACGTTCTTTTCTCTAGCTCACGACCCCTAGGAAACGTAGCCCCTCCCGTTGGGTTGCAAAGATTTATTGTCGCTCCACACTGCATACACTAAAACCTAGGAGTTATTTACGAAGAAAGTTTAATAATCAACTTGCGATCATGCAGAGTGGTGTTCCACTGTGTCTGGGTATACCGTAGGAGAAAAATATTTCTGCGTAAATTATTGACGTTTGTGTTAAACGAACCTGCCAAGAACTTGCAACCATTCGACAGAGTCATTCTGCTATATACGTGGGAAAGAATCCCTAAAGCCGTTGCTCTAGCCGTTGATAGAACTACTGCTTGCTCCTAAAATATACCTATTTTAAAGTCGTAGAGAAAGCAACTTATATTCACTCGGAAAATACCCATGAGAGATTGTTAGGTGTAAGATGATTCCGATGCTTCATCAAGCTGCTGGCATTCTTCTGACATAGAATCTAGCAAATGTGATACTATTGATAGCAATTAAGACGTTTTACTAAATACGTTTTAGTTTTAGAGTTCGTCGTAAAAATCTATTTAAAATGGATCTGATACATCAAGATAAAAACAAACTCTTTATAGCTGTAACCAGCGATTTAGATTAGATTTTCTCGTTGGGAAGGAGGCAAGCATTAAGACTTGTATTACGGTCAATAGAAAAGTTTTTTTTTTGTTCTCGGGCCCCCTCTTTAGATCCTACACTTACTCTTTATAGACCTCCAGAGAGTGTGGGCGCTCCAGCACAGTAAGGTTCCATTTGTCACGCCATTGAGGCTGTCTCGTACATGACAAATTAATTAAGAGAACAATATTGACAAATCTCAAAGCCATAAAAAAAATCATTCCTAGAGCACCTAATACTAGAAATTTTTTACTGAAATGGGCCCTAGTCTCATTTTTTAAATTTATCTTTTGTGTGCTGTTTGTTTATACAATGTACTGAAGATGTGTGATGGTTAATTTATAATTTCATCTTCGTATCGTATATGAGTGTCCAAAATTGTCTTAAAATGGGCCTCTATCGAACGGAGGTTGCTTCCCTGGAAGAGGGCAGTTGCCCGATGCACCTAACAAGTTACGACCATTAGTGTAAGAACAAACTTTGAGGAAATGAAATGTCTCACGAAATTTAGTACCCTAAAACTATTTCCATTTCCTACTTATAATAATAATAATAATAATAATAATAATAATAATAATAATAATAATAATAATAATAATAATAATAATAATAATAATAAAAATTATTATAATAAATTTGAATTTGAGTTTAGGGTCTCTTTCAGCAGCGAGACTATATGAGAACGTACGAGAACGAGAACCTACTTCATAAACGTAGGCCCCGAACCACATGAACTCCTCAAAGGATTTGAACAAGGGGCTCCCACACCAAAGACTCGTAAAAATATAGTATATTTAATTTTGACTTTAGCGCCAGTTCAGCAGCGAGGGAACTAATCTCTTAATAACTCCCCTTCACTTTTTTCTTTAGCGAATATTGAAATCGAAAAGCGAAATAAAGCATACTTTTGATGATCGTTAGTTACTGAACTCCTTTAATAAAATGTATAACAGAATTATCCTAAATTGCCAGATATTTACATTTGAATAGCAAGATTATTCAGCAGGTCAAAAGGAATGTTTAGAAAGTGTAGCAAGCTCTTGCTGATATATTGTTGATATATTTAAGAACGAAAAGAAAGAACGGAATTGACGTCAATTGTCAGTTATTAAAATTAAAATCGCGTGTATGCAGTAGGACGAAATGTGTGATGAAATTCTAGCAGACTCTTGCTGATCGTTGGTTCAGGGCTTATTTAAAAATAAAATGAGAAACTAGAATTGTCGTAGTCCGATACTTACAATTAAAGTAAATCCATTCACTACAACGAAAGGAGTGTTCGGAGCAGATTTTCTTGATCCTTAGCTACTGACATGTTTAAGTTTAAAATAAGAGAACAGATTTATCGTAAATTAGCACATATCTACTTTTGAACGTGAGTGTAAGTAGCAGGGTGAAAGGAGTGCTTCGGAGATAAAGGAGATTCTCGCTAATCGTTCGTTAATTACATATTTAGATTAAAATGAAAGAGCAGAATTGTGGTAAATTGTCTGATATCTACAATTCGCTAGTGTGTGCATTCAGTAAAGTGAAAGGAGTGTTTGCTGCATGAACACGTTCTTGTTGATTGTTAGTTACTGACATATTTAAGAATTGAATAAAATAAAAGAATTGTCGTTATTTGTCAGATATCTAAATTGATGAGTGATTTCAATATATGGGTCGAAAGCAGTTTTTGCAAGCTGAAGGAACGATACTATTGTTGATTGTATGTTACACACAGCTATAAGAATGAAAGGACTGACCAGTCCCAAATTATCATATATTTACAATCGGAACATGTGTCCCTTGACTACGGAGAAAGGTGTCTTTTGGTGTATAATGCATACTTGATGATAATTAGTTACTGATCTATTTTACAATAAAATCAAACAATGGAATTGAACAATAGAATCAAACAATGGAAACAACGGAATTTAGAAACGGAAACCAACTCTATTTAATAGAGCCAGAGGACTGTAAACTGAAGTCCATTCTTGATGAACATATATAAGAATGCAATGAAATAAACGGAATTGTCGTAAATTGTCAGGTATTTACGTTTCAAAGCGAGCCCATTCAGTAGGGCGAAAGGGTTAATTGTACATTGTTTGTTTTTCTACATGGTTAAGAATAAAATTATCGGAATTATCGTAAATTGTCAGATATTTACAGTTGAAAAGTATGTATAATCATTAGGCTGAAAGGAGTGCTCGGAAGATGAAGTAGGTTCTTGGAGATCACTATAAAAATAAATTAAAAGTAAAAAAATTGTCATACCTTTTCAACTCTTTACAACTGATAAATGAGGCTATTCAGTAGTGGGAAGGATTTTTCAATGTTGAAGGCTACTCTTTCTGAACGTAAGTTCCTGATATATTGAAGAATAAAATGAAAGAACAGAATTGTCGAATATTGTCAGACATTTCCAATTGAATAGTAATTCCATACTACAATGGTTAGAAAGGAGTTTTAACAGGCTAGACTTACCTCTTGCTGATCGTTAATTATTGACATATTTAAGTTAAAATTAAAGTACGGAATTGTCGAACATTATCAGATATTGATATTTGTTAAGTGTATCTATTTAGATATGCGAAATAAGTTTTTCGCAGAAGAGGACACTCGCTGATCGTAAGTTAACTACATATTTAAGAATAAAATGAGAAAACGGAATTGTTTTAAATTATCAAATACTTACAATTGGAAAGTGTGACCATTCAGTAAAACGAAGAAAATATTTGCAGAATATAGCACATTCTTATTGAAAATTAGTTACTTACATATTTAGGAAAAAAATTACAGAATTGTAAGTCATTTCTCAGATATTTACAATAGAATCTCGATTGCAATATATGAGACAAAAAGAGGTTTTGGAAGCTGAAGAAATAAGACCCTTGCTGATCTTTAGTTACTAACATATTTAGGAGAAAATTAAAGAACCCAAATGTGGAAGTTAGATGTTAAAAACTGAAAAGTGAGTAGATTCTGCAGGGCGAAAGGAGTGTTTGGAAGCTGAAGCTGACTCGTAGTAATCCTTGGTTGACAAATACGTAAGAATAAAATCAAAGAGCGAAATTGCCGTGAATTGTCTCATGTTTACAACTGAAAGATTAGTCCATTCGGTAGGGCGAAAATTCCGTTTGGAAGATGAAGCAAACTCTTACTGAGCGATATCTGCCTTCATATTTAACAATAAAATATCAGAACCCAGTTGCACTAAATCGAGTTTCGCAATCCTAGCATGCACTCTCTAAAGTAACGTGGAAGTCCCGGGTAATCTCCCAAATGAAAATTGGTCTAAATGGACATGAATTGATGGTGTTTCTACCGGGTAAAAATAATTCGAACGCATTAAGTTGATGTATATAACAAATATAAAATGACGGACACTATCAAACCCGTTGTGTGTGGTTGCATAATCGCCCGGTTCTGATGCTACCCCACTGTGACGTTCTGAGTATCAAGTGTAGCCAATTTGCACTCAAATGCTCCAGAAGGATTTTGGAGTTTTGGTAAACCACAATAATGAATCAGGGTAATTCACACCTGTGGAAACACTAAACTAACAATGCCTGGAAACGCTCTCATTCTCAGTAAACGTAAGTTTAAACCGTTCGATATGTAAGGATTAGGATCAACGATATGAAAGCCATTGGCAATTCACCAATAATATTCCCTCAAACCAATTTATATGACGTGCAACGTAGTATACCAATAAGGATGCAATAACTGAGGCCAAGTTTTTATTTTGCAAGGGGATTCACTGAGAAACTAAGTAAAAAAAAATATGTCACTAGTGGGATCGCATGATAGATATTGAAATGTGGCCAATATAAGTGTTGATATCGTCATGTAGCTATTGGGCAAATGTCAACATGTCCCACTACTGCTGGGACACCGTCCTTCGTGCGAAAAATAGGAAAATAACTACCCAATTCCTGAATCTGATGTCGTGGGTTCCCAGTAAGATTGGAAACTTCGACCACGCGAGCGAAACGAGCGCTGTAGCCCTGAAGCATTAAAGGAGTCTCACTTTCTCTGTATTCATTTCCTTGAGGAGTACACACTTTGCTTGGAAAAGAGCTCTTGTGCAGACCCCGACGTGCTTAGGTGTTTCATTTTCTAACTGCTACTACCTAGTTGTAAATCATCAGAGCTCTAAAACGTTTCTTCCTATTGCTCATGTTGTTTTAGTTTCCATATGAATGGTGTTCCAACACTACTTTTACATGTGCGAATTTCGTTCAATTTGGTATTTCTTTTGGCATGTGTTGTGTACTAAGGTACGAATTTCTGGATTTATTTTTTATATTTCGTTTACGTCATGTTTGCCAGAAGATGAGGAAAATGATACAAGTTTATTTTCACGGTCTACTTGAATGTGAAGCATAGATTAAGAGTTTTCTTGTCATATTTGTTGCAACGGGGACAATTTCCCAAACAAAGAGGAATAAACGTGTTGTAATTACGTTCTACGAAAATGGGCTACAGATGTAACAGCAGAATGTACAACGTTATTTTACTAGTTTTCGCAAGTGGGACGGTGCGTCAGCAGTAGTGGGACATGTTGACATTTGTCCATTAGCTACATGTTGATATGAAGACTCATATTGAGCACATTTCAATATCTGTCATGCGGTCATATCACTGACATTCTTTGAGTTTATTTACTTTCTTAGTTAGTCCCCTTGCACAGTTTCAACTTGGCCTGAGTTTTTGCACCTTATTGGTAAGCAAACGTTTAGATCATATTGCAGCGGATTGATCAATTATTGGTGATTTGGCAGTGGCTTTGATAGTGTGGACGCTAGTGCTTACATTTCCATCACTTTGAATTTACCTTTACTGAGTATGTGTGCATTTCTGGGCATTTGTCGTTATCCGTTTCCACACATGTGAATCACCCTGCTTCATCTGTTGTGTTCTACCGACACTCCAGATGTATTTCTAGAGCACTTGGGTACTAAATTGCTGCATTTAATACTCAGAACGTCACTGTTGGCCAGCGGTAGAAGCAGACACTTAGTGATAGTTTGTTACTGACATATTTAACAACAGAGTGGATGAGGGGAATATTTGTACATTTTTTAATATTTGTAACTTAAAAGTGAATTTATTTAGAGGGAGCAAAAGACGGAAAAAGAAGCAGACTTGCTTCTCGTTGGTTCAAGACACATTTAAGAATAAATTTAATCATTGGAATATTCGTAACTTGCTAGATATTTACAATGGAAAATCGAGTCTATACGGAAGGGTGAATGGAGTGTTTGGAAGCTGAATAAGACTCTTGCTGATCGATAGTTGTCTACATTTCTAAGAATGGAGTGAAGAGATGGAATTGTTGTCAATTGTCAGATAATTACATTTTGAAAAGTGAGGCCATTCAGTAAGACAAAGTAAGTGTTTGAATTAAGAATCACACGCTACTAATCCTTAGTTAATGAAATATTTAAGAATAAAATGAAAAAATGGAATCGTCGTTATTGTAATCTATTTACGTCGAAAAGTATCGAAGGGAGTGTTTCAATAAATCAACAACAACAACTAATCGTTTTTTAATGACATATCTAAGTTTAGAATGAATATAGGAAATTGAAATATTGAAAAATTGAAATTTAAGAAGAAAGTCCATATAATAGGGCGAAAGGAATGTTTAGTGGATTAAGCAGAATCATGATGATCGTTAGTTTCCGGATTGTCTAACAATAAAATGAAGAACACAATTGTAAATGGTCAGATATTTGCAAATGGAAAGCGATTCTATTCATTAAGGCTAATGGAGGATTTGGGCAAAAAGGATACCCTTGGGGATCGTAATTTGATGACCCTAATTCAGATAAAATAATGGGAAGGCCGTAAATTGAAAAATATTTATAATTAAAAGTTGATTTATTTCACTAAGTGAAAAATGTGTTTTGCTATAAAAAAAACAAACTTGATCGCTATTTACTAACATAACGACTAATATTGATTAATATTGATAAACACAACGATTAATATTGAAAACGGAATAGACGTAAATTAATAGTTATTTACTCTTAAAATGTTAGTTCATTGAGTTTGCCGAAAGGTGTGTTTTGGTATATAAAGCAAACACTTATGGTCGTTTTTTGTTGACATATTTTAGAAACAAATGAAATAACGGAATTGTTTCAAATTGTTAGATAATTAAAATTAAATAGTTGTTTTACTCAGGAGATAAGAAAATGTTGGGTAGATGAAACAGTCTTTCATTATCTTTAGTTACTGACATATTTAATTATAAGGTGAAAGAACAGAAATGCTTCAATTGTCTGTCTTTTACAATCTAATAGTACACCCATTCACAAGGGAAAAAGGAGAGTTTAGAAGTTGCAGCAGAATCTTACTGATCGTTAATTGCCGACATGTTTAAAAATGAATAATAAGTACGTAAGAGGACTAAATCGTCACATACTTACAATTAGAAAGTGAGTGTATTGTGTATTGCAAGGGTAGTGTTTGCAACCTGAAGTACACTCTTGCTGATCGTATTTTGGCGACATATATAAGAATAAAAGGAAATAACTGAATTGTTGAAAATTGTCATATTTTACAGATGAAAAATTTCCATTCAGCAGAACGAAAGGAGTGTAAAGATTACGTATCAGACTCTTGCTGATCATTAGTTACTGACATATTTAGGAATAAATTTGAAAAACGGAGTGTTCGTAAAATATAAGAAATTTGTGATTGGAAAATAAGTCTATTTTGCAGGGCGATATTAGTGTTTGGAAGATGAAGAAGACTGTCACTGATTGTGAATTATTTACATATTTAAGAATAAAATTATACATCGGAAATGTCGTAAATTGTCAGATATTTACAATTGGAAACAAAGTCCATTCTATTTATTCCTTTAAATCGGGGTTGCATTTTGAAATAGCCTTGTAACTAAAGGGTTTCGTTGATTCGCTTTACTGCAAAAACCTTGTCGTGCACATACAAAATACTAGTTTGCTGTATTGTACTTTCCAATGTTCGTACACAGTATGTATTACCCTTAAGAAATTCCATTTTTTTTTTTTTTTTACTTTATTGATCTTTTTTCACTATTATAAGAGCTACTTGATTAAACAATTTTGCTCAAAACACATATAAATTCACTATATTATGGTCAAAAACAATGGCACAAGTATTAACAATGAACTGTTCATTGTAAATATGAATTGTAATATTATCAGGAATTCACGTAAAACGTCATATTGTTTAATGTATGTTGTGAAAACCATGTCTGAGCAAGTCTCGCTATTTTTTCTTTACAGAGTGTATTTAAGAATGGAATGGTAAAACGAAATTTTCTAAATTCATCAAATTTTTCCAATTGAAAAGCGTGTCCATTCAGGAGGACGAAAAGAGTGCTTAGATCTGATGTAGACTGTTTATTGCTCCTTTGTTTAAGATACTTTTAACAATGAAACGAAGGAAGACCTTGTCGAAAATTTTCGGGTATTAACAATTGAAAAGTTGTTCCACTCAGCATGCGAAAGAGTGTTTGAATGATTCCACGCAGCAAAGCGAAAGGAGTGTTTGAAAGATAAAGCAGGCTCTTATAGATCGTTAATTACCAATTTAAGAATAAAATCAAATATCGGAAATGTCGAAATTTGCCTGAAATTTACAATTGAAATCTGATTATAATCAGTAGAGCGAAATGAGTGTTTGGAAGGTTTAGTAGACTTTTCTCATCGGCAGTGCTCGACTAATTTAAGAATGAAATTAAAGAATGGATTGCTCGTAAACTGTTACACCTACAATTACAAAGTGAGGTCATTCAGTTTAGCGAAGCGAGTGATTTAAAGAAGCAGAGTCTTGCTAATAGTTAGGGACTGACATATTTAAGAATAAAATGAAACAGAATTTTCGTAAATTGTCAAATACTTCAAAGTGATGATTCCAGTATATAGGGTGGATTAAATTATAATAAGCTCCTGCTATAATAATGTTCCTAATCGTTAGTTTCTGACATATTTAAGGATAATTTGAAAGAACATAGTTGCAAATACTTAGATATTTACAATAGAAAAATGAGCCTATTCAGTGGAACAAAAGGAGTGTTTGGAAGATATTGCGTACTGTTTCTGATCGTTAGTTATCTTTAGTTATTTCATATTTAACCATGGAAGTCCCAAACGGGTCCATTGGACCCTATGACATTTAATTTATTGGACTCTACGCTTGAAATACTCGCTTCGACATACCAAATGTCCTCACTTTTATATATTGTTTTATTTTATTTCATTCTTCAATATTTGAGCAGTAGCGAACAACAAGAATCTACTTCAGCTTGCAAACATATTTCGCCCATTGCGTAGTCTCAGACTTCAATTATAAATATATGACAAGTAGCGAAAAATACGTTACTTCAGTTTTAAACTAATAATGTGAGTAACTAATGACGAACAAGTGCCTGCTTCATATTCCGTAAACTCTTTCCTCCTTACAGAATTCTATCAGTTACCAATTGGTAATATCTGAGAAAATGCGATAATTCCGAATTTCTTTATTCATATAAAAATCATTTACTTACGACCACCATTACTGTGATTTATATTTCGCACTCTTTCGTCGTGCTGAGTTTTTCAATTTAGAATTGTAAATATCTGACAGTTTTAGCGAATTTCGATCTTGCATTTTTTCTTAAGAATGAATTCAACTAGGGATCACCAAATGTCTGAATCAGCTTCAAAAGTATCGCGCTACTAAATAGACTCGTATTCAATCCTAAATATCTTACAATTTACAAGAATGACAATATTTCATTCTACGATAGTGCTAAATAGTTCACTAACTAATGAACATCAGGAGTCTTCTGTGTATGTATAGCAAAAACACACTTTTCGCACTACAATGTACCTATTATATGTGACAAGTTACGTCAGTTACGTATTTCATTTCATTCTTAGATATATCAATAAATAAGGATTAGCAAATGTTTTTTGCATTTTCCACACACCCAGTTCGTCACAGTAAATAGACACTCTTTTAAATTGTAAATATCTGACAATTACATTGCCTTCTTTCATTTTATTCTTAGACATGTCGGAAGCAAATGATCAATAAGAGTCTAATTACTTCAGCTTCTCAATTATCCTTTTGCTTTATATATTGGATTAACTCTTCTATTTGAAATATCACACAATTTACCATATTATTATTAAATATCAGTAACTAAGGAATAGCAAAAGTCTACTTTATCATTTATACAGTCTCTTCGTCTTAGTGCTTGTAACACCTTAAACTGAATTTATGACAAATTACGACAATTCCATTATTTCATTTTTTTTAAATATGTCATTTACTAATGAAAAGAAAGACTCTTATTCAAATAACACACTCCCTTCGCTCTGCTAAGTTACTCATTTTTCAATTGTAATATATCTTTGAATTAAGCAAAAATGAGATACTAACGATCATCAAGAGTCTGTTTTATATACCAAATCTCACTGAATAGGCTCGCTATTCATTTGTAAATATCGGACCATATTCAATTGTATTTTTTTATTTTACTCTTAAACATTCCGGAAACTGACGATCATCATAATTCTGATTTATCCACTAAAAATTCGTTTCATCCTATTATATCACGTACTTCTAAAATGTAAATATTTCAATTTAGTATATTCATTTTAAACAGATATGTCAATAACAAACGTTTTTTCATTTTATTCTTAAATATGTCAGTAACTAATGATTAGCAGAGTCTGCTTCTTAATTCAAACTCCTACTATTTCATACTGAATGGCCTTCAGATACGAACAACGGGGTTTGGAAGTGGAACAACGGGGCTTGGCTAACTGAATGATATAGCCCATGTAACGTAGTAAAAAATAAAGTGGGTAGTTGGTGGCACAAGGAGTGTTTGTGGGTAAGAAAAAACACTGGAAGTGTCGGTAGAGCTCTACAGATGTAGCAGGGTGATTCACATGTGTGGAAACACATACTGAAAAATTCCCAGAATTGCACACATACTAAGTGAATTTATGTTCAGTGTTGGAAATGTAAGCAGTACTGTCGACAACATTAAAGCCACTGGCAATTCACCAATAATATAATTCATGAATTCGGTGCAATATGATTTGCACATTTGCATATCAATAAGGATGCTACAACTGAAGCCAAGTTGAAATTGGGCAAGGGGACTCACTGAGAAAATAAAAAACTCAAGGAATATCAGTGATAAGATTGTATGAATGATATTGAAATGTGCTTAATATGTGTCTTGATATCAACATGTAACAAATGGACAAATGTCATTATATCCAACCACTGCTGAGGCACTGTCCCACATGCGAAAACTGAGAAAATAACTTTGTACATTCTGCTATTACATCTGGTGCCCTTTTTGGTAGAATGTAATTAGTACACGTTTGTCCCTATTTCTTTGAGTAATTGTCCCCGTTGCCACACACATCAATAGAAAAATCTTAATCTATGCTTCACATTCAGTTAGAGCGTGAAAATAAAGTAGTATTATGTCCCTCGTCTTCTGGCAAATGTGACGTAATCATAATATAAAATAATAGATACAGAAATTCGTATCTTACAGACACAACACATGCCAAGATAGAGACCAAATTGTACAAAATTGGCAAATGTAACAGTAGTGTTGGAACACCATATATATGGAAAATAAAACGACATAAGAACTAAAAAGAAACGTTATGAACCTGTGATGGTTTACAATTGTTCAGTAGCAGTAAGTAAAGGAAACATATAAGCATGTCGGGAGTCTGCACAAGAGCGCTTGCCAGACAAAGTGTGTAGTCCTGAAGGAAATGAATGAAGAGAAAATGAGGCTGCCTCAAAGCTTCAGGGTTACAGCGCCCACTTTCGATCGCGTCTTCGCAGTTTCCAATCTTACTGGGAGCCCACGGTCTCAGATGAAGACCTGGGTAGTTATTATTCTATTTTTCTCACAAAAAACGGTGTCCCAGCAGAAGTGGACATGGTGACATTTGTCCATTAGCCGCATGTCGATATCAACACATATATTGACCACATTTCAATATCTATCATGGGATCCTAGTGGTGACATCATTTAGTTTACCTAGTATCTTAGTGAATCCCCTTGCACGATTTCAACTTGGAATCAGTTGTTGCATTCTTATTGCTAGCGTGCACACCATATTGCATCGGATTGTGGGAATATTATTAGCGAATTGGCAATGGCTTTCATGTTATTCATGCTAATCCTTAAATTTCCGACGCTTTGAAGTTAAGTTTACTGTGATTGAGTGCATTTCCAGGCGTTGTTAGTGCGTTTCTACACATGTGAATCATCCTGATTCAGTGCTTTACCGACACTCAAAAAGTCCTTCTGAAGCATTTGAGTATAAATTCGCTGCACTTGATACTCAGAACGTCACAGTTGTCCATTTTCTAATTGTTGCATACAACAACTTAATGCAAAAGGATTATTCTTACCTGGTAGACACCCTATCAATTCACGTGCATTGAGACCAATTTTTATTTGAGAGATTATCCGGGACTCTCTACGTTCCCTTGGAAAACCCCTTTCGCGTGCATGCTAGGGTTGCGAAACATGGAAAATTCAATACTTCAATGAATTTTTTACCCGCCGTCTTTACGTTGGATATTTTCCAACTATTGGCGCCCGAAAGTCATTTTCCCACGCTTTCGGCACCTTGCAGAACGGAAACTATGTCCGACAGGCGAAAGTTCATAAGAACATAACGAATGATCTCATCTTTCACTTATAAATATGAGACAATTTACGACAATTTCGCTTTTTCATATTATTATTAAATATGTCCTAAGCAAGGAGAACTGCGAGTCAGCTTCAGCTTGCAAACACTCGAAATATGTGACTAATTACGACAATTCTGTAATATTTTTCTTCTTAAGTATTTCAGTAACTAACGTTCAATAAGACTGTGCTTTATACTTCAAACACTTCATTCATATACTGATGGACATACTTACCAATGGTAAATATCTGTAAATTTAGAACAATTCCGTTCTATTATTTTATTCTTATATATGTAGTTAACTTAGGTGCAGCGAAAGTCCGCTTAATCTTCGAAACACTTATTTCGCACTTCTAAATAGATAGACTTCAGAAATTTAAATATATTACGACACGACAATTCCGTACTTTGATTTTAACTTAAATATGTCATTAATAAACGATCAGCAAGAGTTAACTTTGGCCTGTAAAAATTCATTTCTAACAATTATAGAATCGAATAACTACTCAATTGGAAATGTGTGACAATTTTCGGCAATTCTGTCATTTCATTTCATTGATCAAAGTATCGGCAACTGAGGTTCAGCAAGAGTCTGCATCATCATTGAATCAATCCCTTCGCACTACTGAATAGAATCAATTTTCAGTTGTAAAGAGTTGAAAAGTAACAAATATTTTACTTTAATTTATTATTATAAAGTCAATAAGTAATGATCTCCAATAGCCTATTTCATCTTCCGAGCAAACGTTCCAGCCTACTGATTAGAAACAATTTTCAACTGTAAATATCTGCCAATTTACGACAATACAGTTTATTTTAATTTTAACCATGTCGGAAAAAAGGATCAGCATCGGTTTACTTATTGTTCCGAACACTCCTTTTGCCCTACTTAATGGACTCGCTTTGAATCGTAAATATCTAATAATTTACCACAATTCCATGTATAACATATCATTCTTATTGTCAAGATTGTACTTCAGTTTCCACAGTCCTCTGGCTCGACTAAATAGACTTGGTTTTCATTTGAAAAAATTATTGTTTCCATTGTTTCATTCCATTGTTCAATTCCATTGTTTGATTTTATTGTAATGTAGTTCAGTAACTAATTATCATCAAGAATGTGCTTTATATACAAAAGACCTATCGCCATAGCAAAGGAACACACGTTTCGATTGTAAATATCTGACAATTTGCTACTGGTGAGTTCTTTCATTTTATTCTTAAAAGGGTGTGTAACTCACGATAAACACGAGTATAGTTACGCTTTCAAAAAACCCTTTCGCCCTAATAGAATCACTCATCATTGTAACTAACGATCAACAAAACGTGCTTCATGCTGTAAACACTCCTTTCGCTTTACTGAATGGACACAGTAGCCAATTGTAAATGTAAGACAATTATCACAAACTATGCCCCCTGTTTCATTTTAAACTTAAATATTTAATTAACTATCGATAAGCGAGAGCATCTTTCATCTCCCAAACTATCCATTCACGCTGCTTAATACACTCACTTTGAAAGGTAAATATCTGATAAAGTACGATAAATTCGTTGTGTTATTTTAAACTTAAATATATCAGTAACTAAGGACCAAAAAAAGTCTGCTCCGTATACTCCGAATACTTCTATCGTTGTAGCGCAATTGCAGTAAATCGTCAAATATTTACAACGGAAATTCGAGTGTATTGAGTATGGCGAAAGGAGTGTTTAAAATCTGAAGTATACCCCTCAGATCGTTAGTTGGCAACATACATCTGGTGTTGCAAAATAAGGGAAACAGTTCTTGGTAGTTGAGTCCTACCACTGAGAAAAGAAAAAATGTTCTTTTGAACTTTCGCATGTCCGACATAGTTTCCGTTCTGGAAGGTGCCGAAAGCGTGAGAAAATCACTTTGGGCTCCAATAGTTCGGAAACTATCCAACATAAAGAGGGCGGGTAAAAAAAATCATTGAAGTCTTATCTACTGTATTGAATTTTGCATGTTTCATCAATCCTAGAATGCACGCGCAATGGGTTCTCGAATGGAACGTAGAGAGTCCCGGATAAACTCACAAATGAAAATTGGTCTAAACAAACATGAATTGATAGGGTGTCTACCAGGTAAAAATAATTCGTTAACATTAAGTTGTTGTATATAACAAATAGAATATGACGGACACATTCAAACTCGTTATGTGTGGTTGCATAGTCGCCAGGTGCGGATGCTGGCCAACTGTGACGTTCTTAGTATCAAGTGTAGCGAATTTGTACTCAAATGCTTCAAAAGGAGTTTTGGAGTGTAGGTAAAATACAACAGATAAATCAGGGTGATTCACATGTGTGGAAACACTAAACTAACAACGCCTGGAAACGCACTCATTCCGACTGAACGTAAGTACAATGCGTCGGAGATGTAAGGATTAGCTTCAACAACATGAAAGCCATTGCTACTTCGCTAATAATATTCCCACAAACCGATGCAATATGATGTGCACACTAGCAATAACGATGCAACAACTGAGGCCAAGTTGAAATTGTGCAAGGGGATTCACTAAAAAACTAGGTAAACTAAATGATGTCACTAGTGGGATCCCATGATAAATATTGAAATGTGGCCAATATATATGTTGATATCGACATGCAGCTAATGGACAAATGTCAACATGTCCCACTTCATCTGGGACACCGTCCTTTGTGCGAAAAATAGGATAATAACTACCCAGGTGTTGATCCGAGGCCGCGGGCTCCCAGTAATATTGGAAACTGCGACTACGCAAGTGAAAGAAGACGCTGTAGCCCTGACGCTTGAGCCAGCCTCATTTTCTCTGTATTCATTTCCTTAAGGACTACACACTTTGTCTGGCAAGAGCACTTGTGCAGTTACTGCTATTGAACAATTGTAAGCCATCAGAGCTTTAAAAGCGTTTTTTCCTGTTTCTCATGTCGTTTTATTTTCCATATGTATGGTGTTCCAACACTACAGTTACATTTGCGAATTTGGTTCACGTTGGTCCTTGTCTTGGCATGTGTTGTGTCTGTAAGATACGAATTTCTGGATTTTTTTATCTATATTACGAATACCTCCTATGTGCCAGAAGACGAGGGACATAATACAAGTTTATTTTCACGCCACCTGAATGTGATGCATAGATAAAGAGTTTTCTTTTCATATGTGTGGCAACGGGATCAATTAATCAAACGGAGTGTCAAACGATATTAATTACGTTGCAACAAAAAGGATACAGATGTAATACAAACACCGTGTGCGTGGGTTTTCTCGGGGTTCTCCCGTTTCCTCCCACTATCTTCATTCCACCATTTCATTCACTACTCATTATCACCGTCTCCTTTAGCCTAACCGGCATAAACGTGGGAAGTAAAACTCAAAATTTCAGATGTAATAGCAGAATGTACAACGTTATTTTGTCTATTTTCGCATGTGGGACGGTACCTCAGCAGTGGTTGGATTCGATGACATTTGTCCATTTGTTACATGTTGATATCAAGACACATATTGAGCACATTTCAATATCTTTCATGCGATCATATCACTGACATTCCTTGAGTTTACTCACTTTCTTAGTGATTCCCCTCGGACAATTTAAACTTGGCCTCAGTTGCTGATATGCAAATGTGCAGATCATATTGCACCGAATTGATGAATTATTATTGGTGAATTGCCAGTGGCTCTCATGTTGCGGTAACTACTGCTAACATTTCCAACACTTTGAACATATCTTTACTGAGTATGTGTGCATTCCTGGGCATTTTTCGTTATGTGTTTCCACACATGTGAATCACTCTGCTTCATCTGTTGTGCACTACCGTCACTCCCGATGTGTTTCTAAAGCTCATGGGTACTAAATCGCTGAACTTAATACTTAGAACGTCACTGTTGACCAACGGCAGAAGCAGACTCTTGCTGATAGTTTGTTTAAGAATAAAGAGGATGAACAGAATATTCGTACATTGTTAGATATTTGTACCTTAAAAGTGACTCTATTTAGGGAGTGTAAAAAAGTTGGCAGTAGAAGCAGACTTTGGTTATCGTTAGTTCGAGACAATTGTCAATTGTAAGATATTTACTTTTTGCTAATTGAGGCCATTCAGTATTACATAGTGGTTGTTTGAATTAAGAGGCAGACTGTGCTAATCATTAGTTACTGACATATTTAAAAATAAAATGAGAAAATGTTTGTTATTGTCTTATCTGTTTAAAATGAATATACTAAATTGAAATATTTACATCATAGACGTAAGTCCATTAATAGGGCGATTCGAATGTTTAGTGGATAAATCAGAATTATGATGATCGTTACTTTCCGGAATGTTTAAGAATAAAATAAAAACACCATTGTAAATGGTCCGATTTTTACAAATGATAAAAGAGTCTATTCAGTATGGCTAGGGGATCTCTTGGACACAAATCATACCCTTTGGGAACGTAGTGCGATGATATGTTTATGAGGGATGAAATAATGAGAAAGCCGTAAATGAGTTTTGTTACATAAAAAAAAAACTTTATGATCGTTAGTTACTGACATATTTATGAATAATTTTCAAAACGGAATAGTCCTAAAATAGTCGTCGTTTTCAATTGAAATGTTATTCCATTGCGTAGCGCGAAAGGTGTGTTGTGGTACTTTAATAAAGCACTTATGCTGGCGTTTGTTGACAATTAATAAAATCAAAAGAAATAACGGAATTGTTTAAATTCTTAGATAATTAAAAATGAATAATTATTTTACTCAGGTGATAAAAAAAAGTTGGGTAGATGAAATGGCCTTTCATTATCTTTAGTTACGGACATATTTAAATATAAATGGAAGAAGAGAAACAGCCTAATGTATGCCTTTTATACTTTAGAAGAAAAAACCCATTCACAAGGGCAAAAGGAGAGATTAGAAGATGCAGCAGACTCTTGCTGATCATTAGTTACTGACATATTTTACAATAAATTAGAAGAAACGGAAATATTGTAAATTGTCAGATATTTTTATTTGAAAACTGAGTCTATTCTGTATTTCAAAATGAGTGTTTGTAAAAACAAGTCTTTTGGCGATCATTAGTTGCTGATGTATTAAAAAAATGAATCAATAGATTTGTCGTATATTCTTAGATGTATTCAATTGAAAAATCGGTCCATTCCGTAAGTCGAAAAAAGTGTTTATATGCTGAAGTAGAAACATGCCCACAGTGAGGTCTTGATATATATAAGAATAAAATGAAACAATAGTATTGTTGTAATTTTTCGCATATTTACAATCGAAAAGCTTGGCTAATAGGCCGAAATGTAGCGTGCAAGTTTAAGAACACTCTTGCTAATCGCAGTCGAAAACATATTTTAGAATAATGAAACACTATAATTGTCCTAAATTATCAGATATCTACAATTTAAAAGCAAGTGTATAACATTTTAAAAGGAGTGTTTGGAAGCTGATGCAGACTTTGTCTGATCAATACCTGCCGACATAACAATGGAAAAACTGAATTGTCTAAATTCATCAAATTTTTAAAATTGAAAAGCGAGTTCATTCAATAGGACGAAAAGGGTGCTTGCAGGTAATGTAGACTGCCGCTCCCTACTTTACATATTTTCATCAATGAAACGAAAGAAGGATTTCTCGATAATTTTCTGATAAGAATTGAACAGTGATTCCACTCAGCAAAACGAAAGGAGCGTTTAATAGGTGAATCAGTCTCTTATAGATCGTTACTTACATATTTAATATTAAATTAAATAACGAAAATGTCGTAATTAATCCAATATATACAACTGATAAGTTAGTCTATTCAGTAGGACGAAATTATTGTTTCGATGGATAAGTAGACTCTTCTCATCGGCAGTGCTCGACAGACTTGAGAATGAAATTAAAGAACGGATTGGTCGTAAATTGTCACACACATGCAATTGAAAAATGAGGCTATTCAGTATGCCGAGGATAGTGATTTAAAGAAGAAGCAGTCTTGCTAATAGTTAGTGACTGACATATTTAACAATAAAATGAAATAACAGAATTTTTATAAATTGTCAAATATTTAAAATTGATGATTCCGGTATTTAAGGTGGAATGAATTACAAAAAGCTCAATTAATTATACCGTTTCTAATAGCTAGATACTGACATATTTAAGGGTAATATGAAAGAGCATTTAAGGGTGAAAGAGCAGTCGCAAATACTGTAATATACAATAGTGAAATGAGTATTAGGTAAAACAAAAGGAGCGTTAGGAATACAGCGCACTCTTGCTGTTCACTAGTTATCGTTAGTTATTGACAAATTTAAGAATGAAATGAAGTTACTAATTGTCGTAAATTTTGTTTTTTTTACAAGTGAAAAGCGAGTCTATCCATTATGGCATAAAAGGTATTTGCAACCTTATGTAGACACTTACTCAACGTTAGTTGACGACATATATCATGATAAAATGTCATAATGGTATTGTCGTAAATTGCCAGAGTCGATTCAGTAGGCCGAAAGAAGTATCACGAAGCTGAAGGAGATTTGTTCTGTTCGTTTGCTGAAGACATTGATGACATTCATAGTGTAATACTAAGGAACGAATTGACATTCACAAGTGAAAAGGTAGACCATTCGATACGGCAAAAAAAGGGTTTGGAAGATGAATCTTTCTCTTCCTGATTTTTTGCCATGTATAAGAAAGAAATGAAATAACGAAGTTGAAGTAAATTGTTAGATAATCACAATGAATACTTATTTTACGCAGTGCTAAAAATAACGATACGGAGTTTCATTATCGTTAGTTACTGACATACCTATCTAAAAAGTGAAAGAATGGAAACGTCCTTATTTGTCTGTAACTTACAATCAAAAAATTATTCCATTCACAAGAGTTAAAGGAGAGTTGGAAGATGTAGGAGACTCTTGCTGATCGCATATTTAACAAGATAAAGAACGCAATTTTAGTAAATTGTTTAGAATTTATCGTTGAAAAGTTAGTCTAATCATTAGAGCAAAAGTAATGTTTACAAGCCAAATTTAGAATCTTGCTGATCGTTGCTTCAAGTCTTATTTAACAAGAAAATGAAATAACGGAACAATCTTGAATTGCCGGATTTAAAAGTGAGCCCGTTGAGTAGGGCGAACAGTGGTTTTTCGTTTATCAAGCATTCTCTTGAGAATATTTAGAATAAAATGAAATTATTATCAGATTTTAACAATTCAAAACAGGTCTATTCAATATGGCGAAAGGAGTTTTTTGAGGATCGAGTAGATGTTTCTGATCGTCCGTTCCTGACATTTTTAACAACAAAATGTAATAAATGAATTGTAAAATATTAGATATTTAGAATTTAAAAATTATTCTATTTATTTTGGTATGAGCTCGGATGATGAAATTTACTGCCATTATCGTTAGTTGCTGAAACATATCAGTATAATGAGAGGGAACGGAATTGATGCAAATTTTCAAATATTTACAATTGGTAAGCGAAACAGTACATTAGGCCGAAAGGAGTTATCGATATCTAATGTAGTCCCCTGCTAATCGGTAGTTTTCCACAGATATGAATGAAATGATATAATGGAAATGTAAATACCCAGGAATTTCCAATTAAATGGTGGTTCTGTAGTTCAAAACAAGAGCTTGGATGATAAAACGCAGTTTCACCATGTTAGTTACTGTCACATTTAACTGAAATTATAAAAAACGGTTTTGTCATATATTCGCTGTCAATTATAATTTAAGAGTTATTCCATTCACAAGGGCAAAAAAAGAATTGGAAAAATGTATGGTTACTTGCTGACATGCTCAAGGATAAAATGGAAGAATGCAATTGTAGTAAATTATCAGTAACTTACAACGAAAGGGAGTCTATTCTGTCGAGCGAAAGGGGTGTTAAGAACATGAAATAGGATCTTAATAATCGTTACTTGGCGATATATACATAGAACTAAAAGAAAAAATGTATTTGAAATTGTCAGATATTTACTTTTGAAATCGCGTGTATGCAGTAGACCGAAAAGGGTATTTGGAAGCTGGACCAAGCTCTGTTGATTGTTAGGTAAGGAATTATTTAAGGTTATAATTTAATAACGGAATTGTAATTTGTCAGATCTCATAATTGAAAAGTAATTGATATATAGGGCGAGAAATGTTCAGAAACAGAAGCAATTAGTATATCAGCTACTCAGATATTGAACAAAAAAACGAAAGAGAGGAACACTCGTAAATTGTCAGATATTTACAATCGAAAAGGAAGTATATTAAATAACACGAGTAGTGCGTTTTAGTACATTAGGTGAACTCTTGTTAATAGTTAGTTAAATAACATACTTTAGATTTTAATGAAATAATGAAAATGTAATATATCATTTATTTTATTGAACACGAGTCTAGTCACTAGGGCGAAAGGACTGTTTCGAAGCAGCAGCAAGTGTTTGGAAGATGAAAGAAACTTTTGGATATCGTTATTTTTTGACATATTCAAGAAGAAAAAGATATAACAGAATTGTTAGATATTTAACAATGAAAAGTTTTGATTCCAGAGTGAAAGAATATTTCGCATGATAATACGGACTTTGTTATTCTTAGTTATTGACATTAAAGTGAACAAACTGAATTTCGATAATTGTCTGTAATTTACCATTTAAAAGCGTTTGCATTCACAACGGCAAAGGGAGATTTGGAAGATGTTGCTGAATGTTTGTTTCGTATATTAAAACGAAAAAGAATGAACATAATTGTAAAAAACTGTTTTCAAATTTGGAATTACAAAGGGAGTCTATTCCGTGAAGCGACAGAAGGGATTGGAAAATCGACAGACTCATGCTAATCGTTCCTTTCCAACCTTTTTAAGAATAAAATGAAAAGACGGAATGTCGTTAATTTTCACATATACAGAACTAAAAGCGAGTCTATTCATCATTACAAAACAGTCTTATGAAGCTAAAGAACAGTAGTGGGGGTTGTTGCTTGAAGACATATTTAAGAGTAGTTCTTTACCTTACGGGCATACCCGTGGGACGCAAAACTTAATATTTAAGAAAAATATGATGATTGGAATTATCGTAATTTGTAATATATTTACCATTGGTAAATTAATGCATTCAGTAGGGCGAAAAAAGTGGAAGATTAACCACTCACTTGTTGATCATTAAGCACTGACATATTTCTGAATACATGTAATGCAAAGGGGTGAAGGGAGCGTTTCAAAGATGAAGCAGACACTTCGTGCTTGTTACTTAATGGCGTATTTAAGTACTAGATGAAAAAACAAAATTGACAAAAATCTGATATTTTGATAGTAAAAATGATACAATTCAATACGGCGAAACGAGTGTCTGCAAGATGAACTAAACCCTTGTTGATCACTAGTTGCTGATTTATTCAAGAATAAAATGAAGGAATGGAATTTTCGTAAATATCGGATATTTACAAATGAAAAGAGAGTCTTTTCACATGCAGTTGGTGCACTAATCGGCTACAGAGGGGAAGCTTACGAGAACTTTACTCACCAGTGAGAAAACATTTAGAAGATCGAGAAATTCAAATCCTCCAATAAACTTAATAAGAGTGTGCGATATGGCACTCTGTAGTGCAAGATGAACCAGTAATGATGGTGCGAGTCGGAAAGACTTTAAGGTTCTATACACTGAGATTATTGGGATAGATACAAAGCGTTATTAATATAGAATATTGATGAAGTGAGTCAACGTTGCAAAAGACGCCCCGAAATTTTTTATAGACGCAAGTTGAACTTTCAGCCAAATAGAAAGTTAATAGCAGTATCTATTACTTTCTTTGGGCACCAATACGAGCAAGTACTCGAACACTATTACTAAGGGAGAAAATTCAGGGCTTCTGCACCAAGATGTGGAAAGTGAGGAAGGACATAAGCCGGCATATAAGATGCTCCTGTTAAAGTGTTCCAAAAACATTAAACCACCATGTTTTATACCTTGATTTAAAGTTACATCATAAAGAGGTCTATAAGGCGGTGACGTAAACACAAAATAATAATCATAACTGATTGGATCAACAATTAAACTGTTGTCAATGTTATATTGGTTTTCCACAGCTGTTGTTCGTCATCATCTAAATCAGAATAATGAACTCTCTTGGCAGAATACACAAAACCCTAAATACTTCATATCTACTGTTTTACACTAACATGTGGCTCGTTCACAATCCTATCTTGCAATCACTTTTATTCTACAGGTAAGTAAGATTATCCGGCTGGAGCTGATGGTAGTTGTGTGGGTCCTGGAATTCGCATATCCTCTTTCATACACCAACCTCGTTCAATTGGGTTCATGCTTAGACCATTTCACTCCTCAAATTCGAGGTACTTCCGAATTGAATGCTGCACAGCTGCTGTGTTAGAAATGGGAAAAGCGGTCATATTGAATCTTTGTAAATACTACCTTGTTATAACAGATATGTCTTATACCAGGAGAACAGGACGGTATCAGAGGATTACAAGAAAATAACAACTAAAAAAACATTGACAATTCGCAGAAAAAGAGGCCATCTTAAACGAAGCTCCAAATGATATGATTATCCAAGAGTGCTTAAAGGCCACGAAATTTTCTGGGGGATTAGCTCAACGTGAGGCAACGTTAGCAAGATTAATCCTAAATTCCCCGATACTGTTACGATAAAAGAAGTTCTACAGGACTTTTGAAGGAAACAGTTATCATCTGAGAGAAACGTTGAGCTAATGCACCTTGCTTGTGTGAAAATATCTCAATGCGGAAGAATATAAATTCGAATGCGGTGAATATTACAGAGTCTTTGTTGTGTTGTCTCTTATAACCCACACGTAGAAGGAAGAGTCCTTCAGCATGGACTTAAAATGGCAAGTCAAATCTGCGTTAAGTACGTTTATAAATTATGTTAAGCCCAAATTCGCTTAATATTTTATGGATTTAAATTACAATTATACATGGAAAGTGCCGAAAGACAAAAAAGAGCTTTCGGGAAATATCTGCAACGATCCAATTTAATTCTGCCATAGAAGACCCCACAATTCAACCACAGTTCTTGAGAAACTTGCAGACCAAAACAAGACGGCTTCAAGTGATGCAAGCGGTTTTCGAAGGAGTAAAGGTAGCTTTATATGTACAAGAATAATGGAAGAAACTACAAACGGGAAATCTGTAGCTGTCGATGGGTCTTATTCGGACCATCTAAGAATCTTACTAGAACACTTCGTAAGCAGTTGTTGATCTGAAAGGAAAAGCTACGAAGTTATTAAATTTAAAGAAACTTTAGCGTCATTAAAAATTGCTTTAACTTTTTTCAGGATGCAACAGGCTGTGACAAGACCTCAGCTATACTCAGCAATGAATATTTGGCAGCCCTCAAGATCCTTCAAAAGGAAAAAGACCATTTTGTGCAAGTTAGTCAGTCTTCAACTAACCAAAACTCAATCCTGACGAAATGGTAAAGATTACATATTTCTTATAAGCTTGTATGGAGGTGAAAAATGTCCTCCCTGGTATAAGCCATATCAGGTATAACAAGGGAGTAGTTACAAACCTTCAATATGGCCACTTTCCCCCTACTAACACGTCAGCTGTGCAGCATTGAATTCGGAAGTACCTCCAACTCCAGGAACGAAATGGTCTAAAAATGAACCCAATCAAATGAGGTTTATGTGTCAAGGAGGATATGCGAATTCCAGAACCCAAACAGCTGCCATAAGCTCCAGCCGGCTAAAGTTACTAACCTGTACATAACAAGTGACTGCTAGGTAAGACTTTGGTATCACAGTCATATAGCTTTGCGAACGTACATCGGTTTATTTTAAGTGGGCTTTTGGGATTGAAAATTGTTGTGCTAACAAATGTATAAAACATTAGTATTAATTCATCAATGTTAATCAAGCAATTGCTATACTTCCCGTTTATAAGCAACTACAATACTATTTGAGAGTGCTTCCTGCTGAAGAAATCAACTTAGGACTCACAATGCTCTTACCTGATAATTGATAACTCACTTCTCGACTTTGCTCCGGGACATCTACATGTGGTTATGAAGACATTCAAATCCCTCGCAGGTGATGACAAAGTCTAGGATATGCGATCTTATTCAACAATGTCTGGGTGACGAAATCAATATGCAACATTTGCAAGAAAGAGAAACTGCATGACAAAATACATATTACGAAATCCCAAAATTAAGACGGTGACATTTTCCGAACTGTTAACATTGGCTGCAATATATAGAGAAGGTCATAATCGTATTGCAATTCATCCAAAGGGACTAGATTGAACAGGGGACTAGAAACTGCATTTGTAAGCAATTAAATTAAAGCTTCCGTTTTCTCACGCTGCTGGTCATTTTTTCTATGCATAATTTGCAGATCAATAATCCCAACTAATGGAAGCTTAGGAGGCAACTACGGTATCAGAGGATTATAAGATATTTACAACTCAAGGAACATTCACAATTCGCACAAAAACAGGCCTTCTTGAGCGAAGTTCCAAGTGATATGTCAATCGAACAGTGCTTATCGAAAACTACAAAAATTTCTTGAGGATTAACTCAACGTGAGAGACAACCTTAGCGAGATTAATATTTCAGAAATCGACTTAAAACGAGAATATTAGCAGAGATGTCACTTGACTTCATTGTAATGGTATCTTCAATGTCTGAAAAGAGTTATTAATAAGAGATTAAATCGATCTCCAAGTAATGGGAGATTTTCAGTTAAGTCACCTGAATGATATAAAACTTCTTATGCTGGCTTTCCACATCTTTTACCAGAAGCCCTGAATTGCCCCTCTTGGGAATAGTGTCCGATAACTTGCTCGTCCCGCTGCCCAAGGAAAGTAAAAGAGACTGCGATAATTTTCTATTAGCCAGAGAGGTAAACTGGAGCTTATAAAAAAATATGAAGGCGTCTTTTGCAACCTTGAGTCATTTCATCAAGGTTTTATATTTATAATTACCGTTTAGTTTTCGAATCTGTTAAAAAAGAAGCAAAGTTTAACTCTCTTAATAAAGAACGATGTTTCGAATTCGGTACATGGAAAGACCAAATGTACACTTTTATCCAAGAGGGGGCGTAAGAATTAAACCTCAACAACACGTCGATCCCAGTTGGTTTCAACTTATTTCCCTAGGTTTTGTAGGCAATAAGGACAATCAAAACTTACTTCTCAGTACCTTGATCCTTTGCGACTGTACCAAGCTGCTTTTGAGACAGAAGGTCAGGAAGCTTAACAATATTCCGTAACAGTTATATTACACTTGTCGTCGTAAGCTTGTAAATTATTCACATGCAGATTATTGGCCTGAAACTCTAATAGGAGCTCATTAGGTAATTACGAACGTGATTACATTGTAGACCCAGGGCCGCTTCTCTTGGCCTGTGAGACAAGTCCAGCCGATGTATTTATAAAGCTGATGAACTGATAACTGATAAGCACAAAAGTCCTGTAGAACTTCTGTTATCGTAACAGTATTTGGGAATGAAGGACTAATCTTGCTAACGTTGTGTCTGACGTTGAGTTAATCCCCGAGAAAATTTCGTTCCCTTAATTAAGCACTGTTCGATAATCATATCTCTTGGAACTTCGCTCAAGAAGGACTCTTTTCCTGCGAATTGTGAATGTTCCTTGAGTTGTTAATTTCTTGTATATTCTGATACCGTATTTGCCTCCAGGGCTTTCATCTGCTGAGTATAGTGATGTGCAAATTTTTCGTAGAATAGATGATCACCTGCGTGAGAAAACGGAAGCATTAATTTAATTGCCTTCAAATAATGTCCCCTGTTCAATCTAGTCCATTTTGATGAATTGCAATACGATTATGACTTTCTCTATATACTGCGGCCAAAGTTAACGGTTCGGAAACTGTTAAAATGTTGAAGAAATACAGAGGTACTACACTGCTTATATAAAAAGAAAAAGGTGTGTATCTCATCATTACACAATCGTTGTTTCGAAGCTTTCACACGATGAATAGGTATCCAAATGTTTGAGAATAGGAAATCGAGACGCGAGTGAAGACTTGATTAAATCTTCCGAGTAAGACAGCACTGACACTCCAAGAACATGGGTGTAAAGCATTAGAGGGGAGGAGGATGTCAGAATGACGAAATGTTATACGATATTCTTATCAATACAATGCTACTGTGATATAATTCTAGAACTTGGATATAGAGAATTTTCACCAAGAGACTTCTGAAATTAATGATTTTTTCTGCTCTATGAAATGTGTGGCACTTAGTTATTAATGAAAGCATACCGTGAGCTTATATGAAAAGATTATTTGATTAGTCCACATTTTGGTTGCTTTGTGATGACCAGCGTTACTAAGTTCGTAGCGAACACAGGACTTACTATACCATAAAGATTTTCCACCTGACCGTGTAAGAGATCTCAAAAGAAGTTAAGATCGATTCTTTATTTGGCTCATTTATCAGATCACCGGTCTCAGACCCAAAGTAAGGATGCCTTGGAGGTTAGAATATAATTGATTCCATAGCAAGTTTTTTCATTATGCAATCGGGAGAATATTATGAATGATAGACTGAAACCTAGTGAATCCTGCACAACTCTATATCTAAACCCTAGTGAGCAGGAAGGACGCTAATTAAATGCATATTTGATAGTCTCGTGTGTAAACACACAGGAGACTTTCTTTTTCTTTTTGAAGGATTTTGAAGACAGGCAACTATTCTCTCCCGAGTATAGCTGAGGTCGTGTCACAGCTTGTTGCATCATGAAAAAAGTGAAAGCACTCTTTTAATGAAGGTCAAGATTCTTTTAATTTAATGATTTCGTAGCATTTTTTTTCGGTTATGTTTCTATGTGTCCTTACATGAATCTGCAACTGCTCATGAAGAATTCTACCAAGATTCTTAAAAGATTTGAATCACACCCACCAACAGCTACAGATTTCCCGTTTGTAGTATCTTCCATTATTCTTTACTCCTTCGAAAATTGGTTGCATAATTTGAAGGCGTCTAGTATTGATTTTCATGTTTCTTAAGAACCGTGATTGAATTGTCGAGCCTTGAATGGCAGAATTAAATTCGATCGTTGAGATATTTCCGGATTTTTTTTTTGTCTTTCGTCAATTTGCGTGTCTAATTGTAATTTATGTCCATAAAATATAAGGTGAAAATAGCGCTTAACATAGTTTATATACGTACTTTGTCTGGCCATTTTTAGTCCACGCCATTGCGTGTTGAAGGGCTCTTTCTTCTACGTGTGGGTTTTAATACACAAAATAACAGAGACTCTGCAATATTCACAATATTCACCGTAATCAAATTGATATTCTTGCGCATTGAATTATCACACAAGGAAGGTCGCATTAGCTCAACGTGTTGCTCTGATGATAAACTGATGCTCAGAAAAGTTCTGTAGAACTTCTGTTATCGTAACAGTTTTTGGGAATGAGAGAATAATCTAGACTTTGCTCACTCACATCTAGACTTTGCTCCGGGACATCTACATGTGGTTATGAAGACATTTACAACCCTCGGAGGAGATGACAAAGTCTAGGATCTGCGATCTTATTCACCAATGTCTGTGTGACGAAATCAATATGCAACATTTACAAGAAAATGAAACTACATGACAAAACCCATATTAGGAAATCTCAAATTCAAGACGGTGACATTTTCCGAATCGTTAACTTTGGCTGCAGTATATAGAGTAGGTCATAATCGTTTGCAATTCATCCAAAGGGTCTAGATTGAACAGGGGACTAGAAACTTTATTTGTAGGCAATTAAATTAATGCTTCCGTTTTCTCACGCAGCTGGTTGTCTTTTCTATGCACATCAATAATCTCAACTGATGGAATCTCAGGAGGCAATTACGATATCAGAGGATTCTAAGGAACATTCACAATAGACAGAAAAAGAGGCCTTCTTGAGCGTGGTCGAAGTAATATGATGATCGAACAGTTCTCAACGAAGGCCACAAAATTTTCTGGGGGATTAACTAAACGTAAGACACAACGTTAGCAAGATTAATCCATCATTCCCAAATACTGTTACGATAAAAGAAGTTCTACAAGATTTTTGAAGGAAACAGTTTATCATCTGAGCGGCACGTTGAGCTAATGCCACCTTCTTTGTGTGATAATATTTCAATGCGCAAGAATGTCAATTCTGATGCGGTGAATATTGCAGAGTCTCTGTTGTCTTGTGTTTTAAAACCCACACATAGAAGGAAGAGTCCTTTTACACGCAATGGTGTGGACTAAAAATGGCAACACAAATCTGCGTTAAGTACGTATATAAATTATGTTAAGCGCTATTTTCAACTATATAAGCGCTGCCATTTTTTTATATTTATAGTTGCGGATATAAATTAGACATGGAAAGTACCGAAAGAGAATAAAGAGCTTTAGGGAAATTACAGCAACGATTCAATTTAAATCTGCCATTGAAGCCACGACAATTGAATCACATTTCCTGAGAAACTCTAAAATCAATAGTAGACGGCTTCAAATGATGCAAACAGTTTTCGAAGGAATAAAGGTAGCTATATATGGTGAAGAATAATGGAAGAAATTACAAACGGAAAATCTGTAACTGTTGATGGGTCTGATTCAGGTCTCCTAAGGATCTTAGTAGAAGACTTCATGAGCAGTTGCTGTTTCTTATAAGGCCACATACAAGCTGAACAGAAAGGAAAGCCTACGAAATTATTTAATTTAAAGAAACTTTAGCGTTATTAAAAGATTGCCTTCACTACTCAATCCTGAATAAAATGGTCAAGATTACACATTTCTTATTCGCCTGTATGGAGAAGGAAACATATCCTCCCTAGTATAAGCCATATTAGGTATAACAAGGGAGTAGTTACAAAGCTTTATTACGGACACTATTGCCCTACTGACACGGCAGCTGTGCAGCATTCAATTCGGAAGTACCCCCAACTCCAGGAGCGAAATGGTCTAGTATGAACCCAATCGAATGAGGTTTATGTGTCAAAGATGATATGCGAATTCCAGGAAACACACAGCTACCATCAGTTCCAGCCGGCTCAGGGTACTAACCTGTACATAACTAGTGACTGGAAGATAGGATTGTGAACGAGCCACATGTTAGTGGAAAAGAGCAGATATGTAACATTGACGCTTTTCTCCATTGTGCCAGGGGATAGAAGGTGGTCCGTAAATTCAGTTTTAGTAATCTTCAAAATAATTTACTCGTTTAACACTTTCTTAACTGATTTTTAATATTCAACTATGAGAAGCATACATAATCCACTTTTTCATATTTAACATGATGTCTACGCATATACACACACTTGTTTACTACGTTTCCATAGCAACAACTCTTTTTCTAGTTAACGATTACTAAATAATCTCTGTCTTTCTTTTCTTTATACATAATACTGCTCAAATAATTCGTCTATGATCCCCTTTTTAGAATCTGGCACTGATTGGAAATACTATATACAACGTTATCGTTGTAGAAAGTCGTCCGGACGGGACTTCCGTAATAATTTTGCTATGAAGGAAAGAACCCTAGGTTGAAGATTATAAAACACCTACCTTTTGAATAGCCCTCGTATATACTCAATATCACTCTTAATACAAATATTTTGCTCTTCCATATATATAACATATTATAACATTAGACATTTTTATATTTATCAAAATATCAATATACTACGAACGTCGAGTTAAATTATCGTCGATGAAGCTATTCAAAAATTAAACCTAACTGATATTTTCTTCAAGGGTACAAATGAACTATTCCTTCATGTAAAAACAATTTTAATTACAAAGATCTTTATAGTATTAAATATTGGTAGGATCAGAAGGCAACAAAATTAGAACATTGAGGATTATTATTTAATACATTAATAAACTCTGAAAAATTAAGATATTCGATGTTCATTATTCTTGTTCTTTCCATATACTAAGTTGCATCTATTTTATATATCTGTCATAAGCTTCACACGTTTAAATTAAAATTACGATCTTTTATTCTTGAATATTTATAATATCCGCATAAAATTCGCATGGGATAAAAACACGAAAACAAAAGTATCGTTTTACAATAAAGCTTTTAGATAATTTCTTAACTTGAAAAACAAATTAACATTTCCTCAGTTAATACTATAAAACGAAATTATAGCCAAACTATAAGGAACATATTCAATAATATTTTCAGTTAACTACCATAACTTAATTTCATCACTTTTACGAACTATTTCACAAATAAATATATTTTTAACATACATTTTTATAATAAATCGAATGAAGAGCATATTAAATATAGACGTAAGCAAAGGTCAATTTAATACAAATCCATCGGACGCCTTTCTGATAGTTCAAGTTATACGTTGAAGCAACATTGTATAGCACAATCTTGTGTAGATTCTTTCGATAGGCAATGTTACCAATTTTTGATTCCTATTTACAGAATTCCTGTCATCTGCAAATTGATTTTGTGAAAATCAGCGAAAATGATTACTTCTACTGAAATTCCTGTTGCTATTTCTAAAATTCCTAGCTCCATTTCTATGATTAGGTTGCGTTTGATTACCGGTAATATTATAACTATTTATTCTATTATTTAAACTATGGACATTAGCATTATTATCAGGTTGTATATTTACGAACAGATGTATGATGTGTCTGATTACGTCCTGAATTACCCTGACCTCTATCTTGCACTCTATTCTTATTCTGTATTGCCGACTGACTTTCATAATTCTGAATAAGCATAATTAGATGATTAAAGCTAATGCACTGCGCCGAAATTAAGAACTGTTGTAGCCGAAATGGTAATAAGAAGCTAATGGAAGCTATAATTCGGGATTCCGAATGATTAGGTTTTAGTGATCTTATCTCATTATATGTAGATACTACAAATTCTGTAATACTCCTGTGCAATTTTGGATTGAAATGTTTCGTCTCTCTTCACAGCTCGAAGATTCCTTAAGTTCCAAAATTGGTCTGGAATGACGAGTAGGTTCGCAACCTGTAGATGTAGGATGCACCACATTCATGTATCCATTTCCTGAGATAGACTTTCGGGAATAAATTTCTCCTTGATAAAGTTGACCTCATCTTGCAATATTTTAATGTGATATGCGTGAGCATTTACCTTTGACACTAGCCAATCTACTGACTCTTGAACTTCTGTAAATTTTTCTGTTACTTTTTCCATTTTTTTGTCGTAGTGTTCAAATTTTTCTACTACGTGATGGTTGGTCTGATTTAGTTGACGTTGAATAAGATCCCATCTTCTTTCATTACATTGTTCTGATCTGGATATCTTTTCATGAAAATCCTTAGTTAGCTGGTTTACCTTCTGATCCAATTTTTCATCAAAGTGTTGACCTTCTTCCCTAATTTGTTGAGCTATCACATCACTATTTCGTACTATAACATTAACTTGCTCAGACTGGTTCCTAATTTGCTCGGATTGGTTCCCAATTTGTTGAGCTATTTCATCACTTTTTCGAACCTTATCATTAATTTGTTCTGACTGGTTCCTAATTTGCTCGGATTGGTTCCTAATTTGTTGAGCTATTTCATCATTTTTTCGAACCTGATCATTAATTTGCTCACACTGGTTCCTAATTTGCTCGGATTGGTTCCCAATTTGATGAGCTATTTCATCACTTTTTCGTACTTGATCCTTAATTTGTTGAGCTAAGTGTATTAAAATCTCAGTCTAATTTTCATTAGGATTCATCTCTGGTTACCACTATGATCACGAGATATGTCACGAACTGTTACACTCATTGCCATTCTTCGGTGTACCACCTTACCGCTTCTCAATATGGTAACGCTAATGTCACGCTGAAAGCTTACCGTTTTTACCATTCCTCAAAACGACACTCCCGGTGTTGAGGCACAATTTTAGAAGTTGGTTCGTAAATTCAGTTTAAGTAATCTTCAAAATAATTTACACGTTTATTACTTTAACTGATTTTTAATATTCAACCATGAAAAGTGTACATAATCCACTTTTTCATATTTAACAAGATGTCTGCGCATACACACACACTTATTTACAACGTTTCAATACCAACAACTCTTTTTCTAGTTAACGATTACAAAATAAACTCTCTATATATCTGTGTGTCTTTCTTGTCATTATACATAATACTGCTCAATTAATTCGACTCTGACCCCCTTTTTAGAAGCTGGCGTAATTGCAAATACTACATACAACGTTATCGTTGTAGGCACATCATGTACAAATGGTAGATCGGAATACAATCTGGTATAGAAGATGACGAACAACAGATGTTGAAAACCAATATGTCATTGACAATGGCTTAATTGTTGATCCAATCAGTTATAATTTTTTTTTGTAATAACGTCCCCGCCGTATAGACCTAACAAAATGGACATGAAAACGATATTGATTTAACTTTAAAGGAATGTAGAAAACAAGGTATCAAACATGAAGGTGGATTATTGTTTAGTTTATTTATTTTGGAATCCTTTAACACTAGCGGCTTTGGTACCCGAAAAGAAAACAAAACCGTAGCAGGACAAAACTAATTTAACGAGCTAAACAATTCATTTAGATATCACATTCGCGTATTACAGTACTATTCAATTGTACGTTTATAACAAATGTTTATTGTTTGATTGTTTATATGTCAAGATGTTCTAAATTAGATAATTGACTCTAAGGATTCTGCCATCTGCAAGGACACTAAAAATTGTGTAACTACCGTTTAGCTTCAGAATCTCCTACAAAGAACAAAGTTTAACTCTCTTAATAAAGAAAGATGTTTCGATATGCGGTACATGCAAAGACTCCATGTACATTTTTATCCAAAAGTAAGAGAGTAAGAATGAAAGCTCTACTACACAGTGATCACAGTTGGTTTAAACTTATTGCCCTCAGTTTTAGACGATAGACGCGATCGAAGACTTGATTAAAACTTGCGAGTAAGACAGCATTGACACAGCAAGAACAAGAGTGTATAGCATTAGAGGGAAAGAGAATGTCAGAATTAAGAAATGTGATACGATATTCTTATCAAGACAATGCTACCGTGATAACATTACTTTTTGATTTAAAAACATGGATACGGAGAATTTTCATCAAGAGACATCTGAAAAAAAAGACTTGTGATATTTGTGGCACTTAGTTACTAATCAAAGCATACAGTGAGCTTACATGGAAAGATTATATGATTAGCCCTCAGCTTGGTTGCTTTGTGATGACCAGTTTTACTAAGTTGGTAGCGAACACATAACTGACTATCCCGTAATAATTACCTATTACCAAGGGAAGATATTAAAAGATCCTAAAATATTTCTTTATTTCTCTCATCGATCAGATCACCGGTCTCCGACCCAAAGTAAGGCTGCTTCGGAGTTTAGAATATACTGGGTTCCATACCAAGTTTTTTCATTATTCAATCGGAAAAATATTATTAATGATAGACCAGAACCTAGTGAATCCGACACATCTCTGTATGTAAGCCCTAGTGAGCAGCTAGGACGCTAATTAAATGCATTTTTGATATTCTCGAGTGTTAACAGACAGGAGACTTTCTTCAAATAATATATCCATAAGAACACAACTCTTTGGATTAAACAGTTTCTATCAAGTTAAGAAAAGGTGATAGCGTTATGGGTGTAAAGTAGATTTCTTCAACAAGAACCACTCTAAAATAGTATTGTAGTTGCTTATAAACGGGAAGTATAGCAATTGCTTGATAATCATTGATAATCATTATGACTTTTAAATTTGGTATCACGAAAATTTTCAATCCCAACGGCCCACCTAAAACAAAACGCTGTACGTTCCCAAAGCTATATGACTGTGATACCCTCGTCTTATTAAAGGAAGAAGTAAATCCACCGTTTTTTAAATGGTACGCCATGTATAATGTGAGTTAAGTAGCTACAAAAGCACTACTGCTTCGTTTTTAAGAGATAGGTACACAATACAAGATACTGCGGCCTCCGATTCATTGTTGAATTTCTTTACTAGCTCTAACCCAATAGAAATTAAGGAATACATGGCGACGTCCACTGCTGATTTCTAAATTTCACAGCATTTTTAGATAGACATAAGCCGCAATAAGCCCTTTAGCCTTACTGGACACCTTCAAATAAAACCCTGGAATTTATAGGCACGCCTATGCACCTCAAACCACTAACTAAAAATCGAAAATTTCCGTCCATCTTCTAAGTTATATCTTTATTCAGCGCTTGACTTCGAGATCGATTTAATCTTTTATTATTATTATTTTTCATACATCGTAGAATACTATTACAATGAAGTCACGTGACATCTCTGCTAATGTTCTCTTTTTAAGTTGATTTCTGATGGTGCAGATGCATATTACAAACAGCTTGACTAGCTCGGAGATGCCTGCCCTATCGCAAGTGACCCATGAACTTGTCCATCATATAACGCGCTTTCTCCTTACTATACCATATGAGCTCAACGTGATATTGAGAATATTTCGAATTTGCAAGTCCTAAGGACCATATGTGCTAAAGTACTTTTCCGTTTTGAACCCACCATATCTTGTCGGTTGTACTGCATGCAGATTCCACTCGTTCTAATGCAAGTATCATGCCGGATCTCGATATCTACTGATATTATCTTTTTATCTAATTGCACCCTTATATCTACAATTAGTATTACCATTATTAGTGAAGAAAGCCACATTCGGCAGCCTTGTAGATAAATCTTATTTCTTCTGCCATATGAATGTTATAATTCAACAGATATTAGTCTATTACAGCGTGTGAGTTGCAATTGAAAAATCCAAATCTCACTACGATTCTTTTAAAATATTGCTATGTCTGATTGGTTGTAGTGCATGCTAACTGCTTGCATTCGTTTTGAGAAGAGAACAACACTTATCTCGATATCTCCTCTTGTAAAATGTTTTCTGAACGTGTCGGTATCTTAGAATTACTATGTTTCCTGTAAACAGCCTGAAGTATAGATCTATGCACATATCTCTGTATTACGACTTTCTTCTTGCTAATGTTAACGGCTCTACTAAGGAATGTACTCTAGGCAGCTTGCCAAGAGATTCCGCTATTTGCTGCGAACACCTAAGCAGAAATCTAGAGACGATTTGTTTTTTTCAATTTTTGTAAAAGAATTTATTTGGTGATCTAGGAAGGCTCTGGTCAACGCCCATGGATATGCTCGCATACATACCAGACCAAATGACAGTCTGGTTCAGTGTTAGAGATGAGTATACTTCGTAAGCCTCAAATGCGGGCGATTAATCATGTACATTTTGGGGAGTAACTTTCGGCTCTTGAGAAAACTTTCAGTCGGTAGGAGGACACGCAAGCTCTATTCACGTCAGCGAGATGAGCTAGTGTTGAATTTAATAAATAAGATAACAGAAATTCTTGTTATTGATCATTCCGTATCAGATATGAAAGGTGTCGAAAAGCTAATACAGTTTGTGCACTAATTTGCTACACAGGGAAAGCTTACCAGAACTTTACTCACCGGTGAGAAAACGTTTAGAAGATCGAGAAATTCAAATCCTGCAATAAGCTTAACGAGAGTGTGCGATATGGCACTCTGTAGTGCAAGATGAACCGTGCGAGTCAGAAAGACTTTAAGGTTCTTTAGCCTGAAGATTATGGGGATAGATACGTAGCGTTATCAGTATAGAATCTTGATGAAGTGAGTGAAGGTTCGTAAGACGCCTCGAAATTTTTTATAGACGCAACTTTAACTTTCTGGCTAATCGAAAGTTAATAGCAGTATCTAATACTTTCTTTTTGGCACCAAGACGACCAAGTGTTCGAACACTATTACAAAGGGAAAAAATTCAGGACTTCTGCTCCAAGATGTGGAAAGTGAGAAAGGACATAAGCCGGCATATGAGCTACTCGTGTTAAAGAGTTCCAAAAACAATAAACCACCATGTTTTCTACCTTTTCTTTATACCTTCATTTAAAGTTACATCAAGGTCATCTTTATGCCCATTTTGTTAGGTCTATAGGGCGGTGACGTAAACACTAAATAATAATCATAACTGATTGGATCAAGAATTAAGCTGTTGTCAATGAGATGTTGATTTTCTACAGCTGTTTTTCATTATCATCTGTATCACATTGTCTTCTATATTGCCATTTGTACATGAACTCTCTTGGCAGATACACAAAACCTTGAATACTTCATATCGGCTCTTTTACACTAACATGTGGCTCGTTCACAATCCTATCTTCCAATCACTTTTTTTCTTCAGGTAAGTAAGCTTATCCTGCTGGAGCTGATGGTAGGTGTGTGGGTGCTGGAATTCGCATATCCTCTTTCGCACACTAACCTCGTTCGATTGGGTTCATGCTTAGACCATTTGACTCCTGAAGTTCGAGGTACTTCCGAATTGAATGCTACACAAGTGGTGTGTTAGAAATGGGAAAAGTGGTCATATAGAAGCTTTGTAACTACTTCCTTGTTATATCTGATATGGCTTATACCAGGAGAACAGGACGGTATCAGAGGATTACAAGAAATTAACAGCTTAAAGAACATTCACAATTCGTAGAAAAAGAGGCCTTCTTAAACGAAGGTCCAACTCATATGATTATACAACAGTGCTTAAAGAAGGCCACGAAATTTTGCGGGGGATTAGCTCAAAGTCAGACACAACGTTAGCAAGATTATTCGTTCATACCCTAATACCGTTACGATAAAAGAAGTTCTACAGTACATTTGAAGGAAACAGTTTATCATCTGAGCGACACGCTGAGTTAATGCCACCTTCCTTGTAATGAAAGTAATTTAATGCGCAAGAATATAAATTCGAATGCGGTGAATATTGCAGATCTCTGTTGTGTAGTTTTTAAAAACCCACACGTAGAAGGAAGAATTCTTCTACACGCAATGGCTTGGACTAAAATTGCCAAGTCAAATTTGCCTTAAGTGATGCAAGCAGTTTTCGAAGGAGTAAAGGTTGCTGTATATTGACAAGAATAATTAAAAAAACTACAAACGGGAAATCTGTAGCTGTTGATGAGTCTTAATCGGATCTTCTAAGAATCTTAGGAGAAGACTTCATTAGCAGTTGCTGATTCTTTTAAAGCCACAGAACTGAGAGGAAATGCTTCGAAATTATTAAATTTAAAGAAACTTTAGCGTCATTAAAAAATTGCATTCACTTTTTTCATGATTCAACAGGCTGTGACACGTCCTCAGTTATACTCAGCAGTGAATAGTGGCAGCCTTCAAGATCCTTCCAAAAGAAGAAGAATTGTGCAAGTTAGTTAGAGTATTTATCTCAACCAAAACTCAATTCTGACAAAATGGTAAAGATTACACATTTCTTATTCGCCTGAGTGGATAAAGCAACATGTCCTCCCTCGTATAAGACATATCAGGTATAATAAGGGACTAGTTACAAAGCTTCAATATGGCTATTTTCCCTTTACTATCACGGCAGCTGTTGAGCATTCAATTCGGAAGTCCCTCAAATTCCAGGAGCTAAATGGTTTAATCATGAACCCAATCGAATGAGGTTGGTGTGTGAAAGAGGATAGGCGAATTCCAGGACCCACACAGCTACCATTAGCTCCAGCCGGCTAATGTTACTAATCTGTACATAACAAGTTACTGCAAGGTAGGAATGCGAACTAGCCACATGTTAGTATAAAAGAGCAGATATAAAATATTGAAGGTTTTCTCCATTTTGCCAAGTTACTTCATGTACAAATGGCAGATCGGAAGACAATCTTATATAGATGATGACGAACAAAGCTGTGGAAAAGCATTGACAATTCTTAATTGTTGATCCAATCAGTTATAATTATTATTTTGAAATAACGTCCCCGCCTCATAGACCTAAGAAAATGGACATGAAGACGATCTTGTTGTAACTTTAAAAGAAGGTATAAAAACAAGATATAAAACATGAAGATGGTTTATTGTTTAGTTTTCATATTTTGGAATTCTTTAACACGAGCAGCTTTGGTACTTCAAGAGAAAACGAAACTGTAGCAGCACAGACAGAAGTTAACAAGCAAAAACCAATTCATTAAGACATCACATTCGCGTACTACAGTACAATTCAATTGTACGTTTATAACAATTGTTTATTGTTTGATTGTTTATATGTTAAGATGTTCTACAGCAAATGATTGACTCCAAGGATTCTGCCATCTGCAAAGATAGTGACAATTGCGTAACTACCGTTTAGTTTTAGAAAATCCTAAAAAGAAGCAAAGTTTAACTCTCTTAAAAAAGAACGACGTTTCGATATGCGGTACATGCAAAGACTCCATGTACAGTTTTATCCAAGAGGGGGCATAAGAATGAAATCTCTACAACACGTCGATCCCTATTGGTTTCAACTTATTGTCTTAGGTTTTATACAACATAAGTCCAATCAATGTTTACTGCTCAGAACCTTGTTCCATTGCGACTGTGCCTAGCTGCTTTTCAGTCAGAAGGCCAGGAAGCGTAACAATTTTCCGTAAAAATTATATTATACTTATGGTCCTAATCTTGTAATGGATCCACATTCAGGTTATTGCAACCTTGACTCACTTCATCAAGATGCTATATTGATAACGCTACGTATCTATCACACTAATCTTCAGGCCATAGAACCTTAAAGTCTTTCTGACTCTCACGGTTCATCTTGCACTACAGGCTGCCATATCGCACACTTTTATTAAGCTTATTGGAGGATTTCAATTTCTCGATCTTCTAAACGTATTCTGACTGGTGAGTAAGGTTCTGGTAAGCTTCCACTCCATAGCAGATTAGTGCACCAACTGTATTAGCTTTTTGACACCTTTCATATGTGAGACGGAATGATCAACAGGGAAAATTTCTGTAATCTTATTTATTAAATTGAACACTACCTCATTTCGCTGACGAGAATAGAGCTTGCGGGTCCTGTCTATCGACTCAAAAATATCTTCTCAAGAGGAGAAAACTACTCCACCGAATGTACCCGACTAATCGCCAGCAGTTGAGGCTTACGAATTGTACTCATCTCTAACACTCGACCGACTCTTATTTGGCCTGGTATGTATGCGAGCACAACCATGGCCGTTGACCAGAGCCATACTAGATCACCAAGAAAATTCCTTTACAAAAATAGAGGCACCAAATCGTCTGTAGAACTCTGCATAGATGATCCGTGCATATAGCGAAACAACATAGCAAACTGCCTAGAGTACATTCCTTGCACAGTCCAGCTAAGAGCCGTTAACAATGGCAAGAAGAAAGATGAAACACACAGATATGTGCTTAGATCTATACTTCAGACTGTTTTCACGGAACTTTGTATTATAAAGTTACAAAAATTCAGATATTTTACTAAGAGGAGATGTTGAGATACGTGTTGTTCTCTTCTGAACACGAATGCAAGCAGTTAGCATGCAATACAACCAACCAGACATAGTAGTATTTGATAAGAAGCGTAGTGAGATTAGGATTTTTCAAATCCAACTTACACGCTGTCATAATCTAAAGTTTGTTGAAAAATTACTTTCATATGGCTAAAGATTTAAGATATATTACATGGCTGACGGCTGTGTTTTTCGGCAAAAATAATGGTATTACTAATTGTAGATATCAGGATGCATTTAGATAAAAAGATAATAACAGTAGATGTCGAGATCCGTCATGAAACTTGTATTAGAACGAGTGGAATCAGTTTGCATGCAGTACAACCGGCGAGAGCGTGCCGTTTGAAATGGGAAAAGAACGGCAGATTATATTGTTCTTAACTTGCAAATTCGAAATATTCAAGTTTAAACCCAGTGACGTGTGGAACAAGAAGTCTTTAGCTGAGAAAGAATGAATATCACGGTGAGCTCATAAGGTATAGTCAAGATAAAGCGCGTGAAAATGATGGACAAGTTGATGGGTCACTTGCGATAGGACAGGAATTCCCGAGCTTGTGAAGCTTTTTGTAATATGCATCCACAACGACAGAAATCGCCTTAAAATTAGAACATTAGTGTAAATGTCATTTGACTTCATTCAATTCGGAAGTACCCCCAACTCCAGGAGCGAAATGGTCTAAGCATGAACCCAATCGAATGAACTTTATGTGTCAAAGAGGATATACGAATTCCAGGAAACACACAGCTACCTTCAGCTCCACCCGGCAAGGGTTCTATCCTGTACATAACAAGTATCTGCAAGATAGGATTGTGAACGAGCCACATGTTAGTATAAAAGAGAAGATATTAAATATTGAAGGTTTTCTCCATTTTGCCAAGGGATTACATTTACTAATGGCATATCAAAAGACAATCTGATATAGATGATTTCGAATATCAAAATTATCAATTGACAGAGTTTGTTTTTGTACTTAGGTTACATTCGGAGATTTTCAGTCAAACCTGAAAGATATATATCTTCCTAGGCTTACTTTCCACATCTTGGAGCCGAAGCCCTTAATTTTCTCACTTAAAATAATAGTGTTCGATTGTAGTGTTAGTATAGTAATGGTGTTCGAGTAATTGTTCCTCTCGGTGCCCAAAAAAGTATTAGATACTGCTATTAACTTTCGTTTAGCCTGAAAATTAAAATCTGGTCTATAAAAAAATTCGTGGCGTCTTTTGCAATCTTGACTCACTTCATCACGATGCTATATTGATAACGCTACGTATCTCTTACACTAATCTTCTGGCTTCAGAACCTTAAAGTGTTTTGACTGGCACGGTTCATCTTGCACTACAGACTGCCATATCGCACACTCTTATTAAGCTTATGGAGGATTTGAATTTCTCGATCTTCTAAACGCTTTCTCAGTCTTCTAAACGTCTTTTAAACGAGTTCTGGTAAGCTTCCTTTCTGTAGTAGATTAGTGCACCAACTGTATTAGGTTTTTGACATCCTTCATGTCTGAGACGGAATAATCAACAAGAAGAATTTCTGTAATCTTATATATTAAATTCAACACTACCTCATCTCGCTGACGTGAATAGAGCTTGCGTGTACTGTACATCTACTCAAAGGTATCTTCTCAAGAGGAGAAAACTACTCCACAAAATGTACCCGATTAATCGCCAGCAGTTGAGGTTTACGAAGTGTACTCATTACTAACACTGAACCCGAGTGTCATTTGGCCTGGTACGTATGCGAGCATGTCCATGGCCGTTGACCAGAGCCATCCTAGATCACCAAGTAAATTCCTATATAAAAATAGGAGCACCAAATCGTCTGTAGAATTCTGCATAGATGTACGCTTCACATAGCGGAATATCACGGCAAACTGCCTAGAGTACATTTTTTAAACAGTCCAGCTAAGAGCCGTTAAGATTGGCAAGAAGAAAGATGAAACACACAGATATGTGCTGGATCTATACTTCAGACTTTTTCAGAGATCTTGGATCTGTACCGTATTTGCCTCCAGGGCTTCCATCTGTTGAGTATAGTGATGTGCAAATATTTCATAGAAGAGATTACCAGCTGAGTGAGAAAACGGAAGCATTAATTTAATTGCCTTCAGATAAAATTTCTAGGCCCCTGTTCAATCTAGTCCCTATTGAGGAATTGCAATACGATTATGACCTTCTCTATATAGTGCAGCCAAAGTTAAGGGTTCGGAAAATGTAACCGTCTTAATTTTGAGTGTTCTTAATATGGTTTTCGTCATGCAGTTTCATTTTCTTGTAAATGTTGCATAGTGATTTCCTCATCCAGATGTTCTTCAAATAACGCATATCGTAGATTTTTCTTCTCCTCCGAAGGTTGTTAATGTCTTTATAACCACATGTAGAGGTCCCCGAGGAAAGTCTAGAAGTGAGTTGACAATGATCTTGAGTAGGCATGGTTTTTCAGCATTTTCACTAAAGTTGTCATAGTGTACAGGATGCACCAAAGTTCTTCTATACCATTTCCTGACAGAATGTATCCATTCGTGCCTAGAAATTACTTAACTGCAAGCTTCCTATAGGCGGTACAACTTTAGACCATTCAGAAATTTCTTCAGCTGAGTTACAATTTGAACATATTTCCTCTATAATGGCTGATCTAATGTCATAATGCATGTGCATTGGTTACTTTTCTTGCAGTTACTTACAGTATGCAGATGAGTAGAAAATTTTGTATTAGTACTTGATGTTAAAATATTCAAGAAATACATATGGATTACACTGCTTATATCAAAGGAGGTATATTACACTGCTTACTCACCATTACACAATCGTTGTGGCGAAGCTTTCACAAGATGAATAGCTATCCAAAGATTTTTTGAGAATAGGAAATCGAGACGCGAGACGCGAGTGAAGACTTGATTAAAACTTCCGTGTAAGACAGCATTGACACACCAAGAACATTAGTGTATAGCATTAGAGGGTAAGTGGATGTCAGTGTGAAGATAAATAATACGATATTCTTATCAAGACAATGCTACCGTGATATAAGATTACTTTTTCATTCAAAAACTTGGACATGGAAAATTTTCAACAAGGGACATCTTAAATAAATGACTTTTTCTGCTCTATGAAAGGTGTGGTACTTAGTTACTAATGAAAGCATACAGTGAGCTTATAATAAAAAATAATTTGATTAGCCCACACTTTGGTTGCTTTTTGATGATGACCAGTGTTACTAAGTTGGTGGCGAACAGAGGACCGACTATACCGTAAATATTTTCCACCTAACCGTGTAAGAGAAGATCTCAGAAGAATTAAAATCGATTCTTTATTTGTCTCACCGATCAGATGACCGGTGTCAGGCCCGAAGCAAGGCTTCTCAAGCAGCTGTCTAATATAACTGTTACGGAATATTGTTAAGCTTCGTGACCTTCTGTTTCAAAAGCAGCTTGGTACAGTCGCAAAGGATCAAGGTACTGAGGAGTAAGCATTGATTGTCCTTATAGTCTATAAAACCTAGGGTAATAAGAAGAAACCAACTGCGATGGACGTGTAGTAGAGATTTCATTCTTACCACCCGGTTTGGATAAAAATGTACATGGAGTCTTTGCATATACGGAATATCCAAACACCGTTCTTTATTAAGAGCAAGGCTTAAGAAGAATGTCCAGAGAAGGTACCCGCCGTTCGATAGTGGCCCGGTTTGACAATTTTTGTCACTCATACACGATACGAAGATGAAATTATAAATGAACCATCCCACATCTTGAGTACATTGTATAAACAAAACAGCACACAGAAAGTAAATTTAAAAAATGAGACTGGGGCCCACTTCAGTAAAAAATATCTACTATTAGATGCTCTAGAAATGATTTATATTAGTATGGCTTTGTGATTTGTCAATATTGTTCCCTTAATTAATTTGTCATATACGAGACAGCCTCAATGGCGTGACAAATGGAACCTTACCGTGCGGCAGCGCGCATTCTCTCTGGCGGTCTATATAGAGTAAGTGTAGGAATTAAGGAGGGAGCCCCAGAACAAGAAAAACCTTTCTATGGACCCAAATACACGTCTTAATGCTTGCTACCTTCCCAACGAGAAAATCTAATCTAAATCGCTGGTTGCAGCTAGAAACAGTTTGTTTTTATCTTGATGAATCTGAACCATTTTAAATATGTTTTCACGACGAACTCTAAAACTAAAACGTTTTTACTAAAATATCTTAATTGCTATCAATAGTATCACATTTACTAGATCTATCTTAAAAGAATGTCAGCAGCTTTATGAAACATCGACATCATCTTACACCGAACAATCTCTCATGAGTATTTTCCGAGGGGGTATAAGTTGTTTACTCTACGGCTTTAAAATTGGTATTTTTTAAGGACCAAGTAGTAGTTCTGTCAACGGCTAGAGCACCGCTGCTCGTGGCTCAGTCATTACCGAGTCGAACTGATAAGTTAGTCGAGCTATCACCTCATCCAACCGTACCGGCTCCATCCGATGGTTCATTCCAAATAAGCCGACTCGAGCCAATGGCTTACCTGAGCTGAGCCGAACTGTGCTGATGGCTCACCCCAGCGGATCAGGCACGAGCCGATGAAACACCTCTACCTAGCTTAGCCGAACCGAACCGAGCAGGTAGCTCATCTCAACCGACCCTGTTTTAGGGAATGGATCACCTGAGCCTAGCCGAACGGAGCCAATAACTCATTCCAATCATCACGACTCGAGCTATGGTTCACTTCAACCCAGCCGGAGTTTAAGCTGTAGTGGTGGCTCAGGGCTCGAGCCGAGCCGGTTGATACCAATGTTTAAACCCCGATAATGTATTTGCATATCTTTCTTAAACAATATACGATTTAAGCAGTGTTTAGTAATGTTCATTTTTTTCAGGTGAGTACGGCCATGGTATGGTTATGGCCATCCTTTGGTTATGACCCGAGTATTCTAAATCATATCCTTTAAGTGTAACAGTTTTTTGAGCATACAGAAAACCAAGTGAGCCAGTTGATCAAGTTCCTCCTATTGCTTGTTGAGATCAACGAACACAAGATCGCCTAGAGTGGACTCGAGAGGCACACGTAGAAGACAAGTATATAATATACACCATTTGCAAACAATAATTCACTATATGCAGTGATCGGGAAGTTATTTTTCAAAAGTAGCAGGTCTACAGCTACATGATATAAATTGCAGTTCGCTAAAACTATTAATGTTTATCAGAAACGAAATTGCTATTTCTCTTGTCATAAACACAGATATACAAGCGTAATTGAACTTAAAATATTACACAATAGCTTAGTCTGTCAATTTTCATTTCACAGTAAAGTGTGCGTTTATCTGGTGTTTTGAAAAGTATCTGGCATTACTATACTTTTGACCGATCATCAGTACGCAATTTCTTTTAGAAAATTTTACTTGGAACATTCTAATAAACTAAATGGACATATAAATCAAAACATAATCTTTTTTCTTCCTATCATGATATAAAAATTTACTAAAAATTACGAGGAAATGGTGTTACAAAATATTTTTGTCCTGGAAAACGTTTATTTGTAGACAAGATATTTCACGTTTCTGTCAAATTATATTTATATATTGTTTTCTTTTATTTTCCTATATTAGGCCTATACTAATTTACCCTTTATTTATTCAAAAGTTTGGACTACCTTATATGTATTCCATTTTCCGATAATTCATTAGTCCTCACGCTTACGCTGTGAAGCGTAATAGACCATCAGCTTCCTTGTTCCCCAAGTTGATACTCATTAAACACTTTTAATGATATTTCCAATAGAAGAACTAGTTGCATAAACAGGAAAGAGGATATGAGCTAATTGTCACTTGAATATCTTTTCTCCGAAGAAAATCCTACGGTGTTGTGTGGATGCGAAAAGTGATGTAAACAAGACGTCTGACGTTTTATTTTTAATAATGAAACAACGTTGTTTTTAGTATTTGTTTTTCAAATGTCTAATAAAAGCCATGTCCCTACTCACCTGAATTGATAAAAGCAACTACACACTGCGTAAATCCATTAATTCATCTATATAGCTATACTAGAAATTTATCGAGTTGGAAATTTACACCTGCCTTTACAAGAACTTTGTTTTGCAACAATCCTCTTTCCAGCCGGAATAAGGATGTGTTTAAATACAAACAAATTCTGGAAAGCTCTAAAACCCGGACATACATACTCTTCCATAAGAGAAGCAATTCATCTAACTTCTAGCGACGAAATTCGGTCATTTTAATTGCGCTGAATAAAACGTGCTGATTCTAATTGTGCAATTGGTTTAAATTGGTTGGCTCGCGTCTTATTCACTACAGACCCGAGCTCAGAGAGACCGCTCACATATCATGTCTACCAAGATGTGGCGGACCTGAACCCGGCAAAATCGAGCGGATGGATCATCTGAGCCGAGTCGAACAGAGCGGATAAGTTCATTGCAACCTCTATGGAGCACCGGCTCATCGAAGGCTCCAGAGCTTTGATTTTGTACATCTACTAGAAGGATATCACTCCAAAAAGCCACCAAGTTATGTGTCAATTGTTGAGAAAACGTGCAACTTCTAAGACCACTGTGAGAATTCGTGTTTCACATTTCTATAAGGTGAAAGATATTTTTTTATTAACTTCGCTGCACTGCACCTTCGATAACACTGGTCCAGAAAACATTGATGTTATCCATGACAGTATTATAAAATCAAAACTTTTGGTATACTATAGATAATATAGGCACTTTGTATCAGAAGTTTGAACATCCTCTGATAAGTATTGAAGACACAAATGTGGCAGAGAATTAGGGAAAATATTGATGAGGCTTGTTCCCTGATCTGAATGCTGGACACAGTAGGCAGCCAATTCTGTTCGTATTCGTTTCCCCTCGAAGTTGATACATCGCACAAGGCATTAACTAAGATATACTAAGTAGTGGGATGTATCACTTTCATTTCTCATATCAGTTTCATTTCTGTTCAGACAATCTTTTATATAGGAAAATATAAAAGAGATCTGAGTTTTGAGAACATGATTTAACTTTAAAAAGGTAATACAACCATGTTTTAAAAATATATCGTAATTCAATGTATTTCTTACATCCACTATTTTGAACCTGGGACAAAACAGATTAGAAAACAATAGACAACACACCTCATCTCCTCACGTAAAATACGAAGTGAGAATGTTTGCAGTAAGGTGATGCCCAAGGTATTATGTAAAAAAAGTACATTCTTGTGCGGTGCAATTGATTCAAGCACATAGTCATGATATTGAGAGCTATTAGGACTTTTAATTGAAAAAAGTGAGATCTTCGTGAAAGCCTATCTAAAATGGTTCTCACACCAAGACAACAATATAGTCCATACTACGAAGAAATAAAAGATCTCAACAAATTTAGTGCCCTAAAACTTTTTTCTCTTTTCTACTTATTATAATAATACTTATAATAGATTTTCAGTTTAGCGCCCTTTCACGAGTGAGGCTATATGAGAAGTAAACCTCAAAATTAACGTAACACCCGAGAAATGAACTCCCGCAGGTCTTGAACAACAAAGAAAGAACAATTATAATTATATGCTGACATATTTAAGTATTAAGACAAAGAAAGGAACAGTCCTAAAATGTCTGATTTATAATTTTAAATTAATTCAATGATGTAGCCGACTCTTCTTGATCCTTGGTTACAAAAAATATTTGAGAATACAATGAAATAATGGACTTGTTTAATAAGTGAGTACATACAGTAGGACGAAAGCAGTAATCGCAGATAAAGAGGACTGTTGGTTATCGTTTTTTTTTTTTTTTTTTTTGAAAAGTTTAAGGACAGAATGAGAGAACGGAACAGATTCAAACTGTAAAAATTTACATTCGAGTCCATTAACTAGGGCGGAAGGTATGTCTTGCAAATATAGCAGACCCTTGACCATCATTAGTTAGTGAACAGTCTGAAATTGTCGTTAATTCTTAGATATTTACATTTAGTTAGTGAGTCCATTCAGTAACATGAAAGGATTGCTTAGAAGATCAAGCAGTTACTTGTTGTTCGATACTTGCCGACGGATATAAGAATGAAATGAAAAAAAGAAAAAAAAGAATTGCAAAAATTTTCAGACATTTATATTTGAAAAGTAAGGTGTTACTTTAGGGTGCACAGTGGTTCAGGACGAGCAAAAACCTGGCCAAAAACTTTAATTTGTGTACAAAATGCTTCTCAAGTCCCAAATATGCGAGAATTGTATATTTATAGTATTAAGGATTTACGAAAACGTTTATCGTTTGGTTGCACTATCCTTATCTGAAGGAGAGAGCTAGTAGAAAATGTTTGTAAACACTGATAAAGTACTGCGTATTGATATGCATTATGACAGTATATTCACACAAACAAATCTGCGCCACAGTCACACTAAAAATTTTTATTACACTCTAACACACACAAATGAAAGAGATAATTAATTCTGTCAACCATATGTGTACGTCAATCATCACTGTCACTGTGAATATAGTTAAGTCCAGATGGGATGTCTTATTTCGGCTGCTGGACGCCGCGTTGGTTTCTTCGCATCCACGCTGCGATGTCTTCAACAACAGTAGTTCTTCGAGTGACAAGCATCGTTTTTTCTTCACTGTAGCCACGTGCCTAATACTCGAAAGAAAAGAATGAGAAGTAATAAGAAGCATACGCAGCATACTCTGATTTGTAATAGTGTAAGAATTGGCGCAAATTTTCTTCCCTAAATATTCGTAACTCTTTATTCCGTGTTCCTTTGGAAAGCTTAAAATTGCATTCTGTTTCACAGCCGATCCATGAACAAGAATTTTATGGTCACTAGCATATGTATAGAAACAAATTTTAAAGATCAACGAAGAGTTTGTCTGTCTCCAGTGCATAACTGTGAAAAGCGTTCCTTGCGCTTCTTTCGAACTTGCCATGTGTTGAAATTAAGTCTATATGTAATATGGAGGAGACACTCAAAACATATTATGTACGCATGTAACACTGACCATCCAAAGCGAAATGTGGATGCGTCTAAGTCTTTCATAGAAACTCTCAGTAAATCGTTCATTTCTTTGGGAGATGTTTTGTAAATATAACACTTTGTAGGAGATTTGCTGTCATGAGTGCATTGCACACTTTCCATCGACTATAGTTAGAATGAGGTCGTGATGCACAGTAAATTGGGTTCCATTGACGTTCACAGTTAATGGGTGAAGATCTTGAATCTGCAGTTCGATGCACTGGATTTCATGTGTTGTCATGTTTTCCCTTGCAAAACCGAAATCTTATAGGGCAGTAGTATCTCATTGATGACGTTCGAGGATTCTGCTACATAACAATATTCTTGCCTACAACTGGCCGAATTGGCACGAAAGACGCAAACAGCAGATCTTCCTCAAACATTATGTCATGTCCTGCTGAAAGTTCTGCTTGTATACGCTGTGACCTGTACTTCCATCACAGCATCTCTTCACTGCTGTACGGTTTGGGTGTATGCTTTGCGCTCATAAACGCTTGCCTCACAAAATCTACTCTGAGTTATTTCTGTCATCTCACAAAGTTCTTTTGTAGCATCTTGTTGTCCTGATGCCCGAAACCTTATTTTGCCAGCAAAGGCCAGTGTAGGTCTTCTGTTTTCCACGTTTGGTTCTGTCAATAGATTCTCTGGAATCCTTCGATGGACGACCACCAGGATTTGATCGACGTATTTTAAACGTCTCTGGATTTTAAACGTCAGTTCTCCATCAAGCAATTCTGTATGTGTCTTTAAAAGACGTCATGATTATCGCCACTCTTATACAGTTTTTGGTACACTTGACTGCAAAGCTGGAAACAGTTAATCGAATGTTTTCACTAACTTAGACTGGGTGATCACCAGGTCCGATAGCGTCAAAATCCATGTCTGGAGAAGCCATGTTTTCTCCCTCTGATAATGTCCTTTTTTTCTCTCATTTCCTCATATGTCTGAGCTTCATTATGAACTATAGACGTCCTGTACGTAAAGAGTAAGAATTATTAACTTCGGTATCCTGTCACCACACACAATCACAAAGAAACATGTATTTCACGAATTCACACATATTCGCACCTAAACTTCCTTAAAAACAATTCATCAGGGACTATCCTTTGAGGCCATTTCAATAACTCTGCTGGGAAACGCTGGGCACTATACTTATTTTCTGCAGTCTTGTAGACCATATGCTAACACAATTCAGATTTTGTCTCATTAAGACATTTTGTCCGAGGAAACGTAGATATGGAACATTCTGCATAGTCACTTTGGACAGTTGCAGTGCTTGAGAGGTATGTTGGTGTCATATGCAACAAATGGAGTTTGGGAAGATTAAGAAAACTCATGTTAATTTTTGGTACCGATATATTTTAGTTTAATATGAGTTAACAAATTTCTCATACTTTGTGGGATTCATAATTTCTCATACTACATTCGAAAAGCTAATGTAGTTAGCAGTGGGAAAGGAGTGTTTTCAAAATAAAGCATACTCTCGGTGATCGTACCCTAATTACATATTTAAGAATAGAATGAAATATTGCAATTGTCGTAAGTTGATTGCCCATTCAGTAGAGCAGAGGGGTATATGGAGCTTGAAGCATTCTCTTGTGAACTTTACTTACTGACATATTGGAGAATAAAACAAAGTACCATAATTGTATTAATATGTCACATATTTACAATTGAAGAGCGATTCCAAAATATAAAAAGCCAGATTTGATTTTGGAAACTGAGAAATTATACTCTTGCTGATCTTCAGTTACTGACATTTTTAACTATAAATGAAAGAACAGAATTCTGCTAAATTTTCATAAATGTACTCTTTAAAATAAGGTGTTAGCAGGGCGAAAAAAACTGTTGGAAGATTAAGCAAACTCGTGCCGATTGTTTTATCCGACATAACTCGCAAAAAACAGAAAAAAACACTATTGTCGTTGGAATTGGGAGATTTTGAAATATTTAACAACGATAAGAGAGTCCGTTTATATGTGCAAATGGAGCGTTTTTAATATAAAGCAAACTATTAGTGGTCTTTTTTGCCGATATATTGAGGAACAATGAGAAATAACGAAATAGGTGTAAACTGTTGGATATCTACAATTGGAAAGTTGTTCCATCCAGCATAGCTAAGAAAGGTTCGATGGATGACTTTCCTATAATCGCTACTTACTGACATATTTAAGTGTAACGTCATAGAACGGAATTGTCGTATTTTGACATATATTTATATTTGGAATTGGAGTCTATTGAGTTGGGTGAATGGTCTTTCGAAATAGTAATGCAGAGTGTTGGTGATCGTTAGTTACTGAACTATTTTAGAGTAAAATAAATAATGGGTTGCCCTAAATTGTCTGATATTAAAATTGGAATAGTGAGTTAATTCAGGGAATGAAAAGCTATGTTCGGTTCGGATTCTTTCTCATCGGTAGCTGCCGATATATTTAAGAACTAAATGAAAATACGGATATGTCTAAATTCATCTAATTTTTACAATTGAAAACTGAGTAGAGCGAAGGGCGAGATTGGATTCGTTGCAGACTGTTTGCCATGTTAAATATGTATTAACAATGAATAAAAGAACGAATTCTCGAAAATTGTCAGTTATTAACAATTGAAAACTGATTCCACTGAGCAAAGCGAAAGGAGTGTTTGGAACATCTAGCAGTCTCTTATAGATCGTTAGTTACTTACTTATTTAAGAATAAAATTAAGTAACGTAAAATTCCTAATTTGTCTGATATTTACAATTGAAATCCAAGTTTATTCAGCAGGGCAAAGGGAGTGTTTGGAGGCTGAAGTACATTCTTCTTATTGCCATTGCTTGACAATTTAAGAATGAAAGGAAGGAACGAATTTGTCGTAAATTTTCAGACACACAATTGAAAAGTGAGGCAAATGAGTATGGCGAATTTAGTGTTTCAATGAAGGAGCAGAGTCTTGCTACTCGTTAGTCTTTGACATAATTAAGAATGTTATAAATTAACGGAATTATCGTAAATTACCATTAATTTGGCAAATTGAAGAGCGATTCCGATATATAAGGCGGAAAGTATAATAAGCGCACTGTTGCTGATCGTTAGTTATTGACATATTTAAGAGGGAAATGACGGATTCGATTTTTTATAAATTGTCTATCATTACTAATTGGGGCGATTCTACTAATTGGGGCGAGAGGACTGTTTGGGAGTTTTAGTTGAAACTTACTGATCGCTACTTGACGTCTTTTATAAGGATAAAATGAAATAATGGAACTGTCTAAAATTGCGAGATATTTACAATTAAGTCGTTTTTTAAGTTGCAGGGCGAAAGCGGAGTTTTGATTCTAAATAAGTCTCTCTTATCGTTGGATCAAAACTTATTTAAGAATTCAATGAAAGAATGGAATTATCTTAGCCACGTATTTACAATAGAAATTCAATCTATTCATTAGAACGAAAGGAGTGTTTTTTAGTTCAATTATACGTTCCGACGTTAGTTTCGACATCTTGATTATAAAATGACAGAACGAAACAAATGTAAATTGTAACATTTTTATAAATGAAAAATTAGTAAATTGAATTGGTACAAAGGTGTCTCTTTGGTATATAAAGCAAACCATATATAATGGTTAGTTACTGAACTAATGGGAATTAAATGAAATAATGAAATTGTTGTAAATACTAAGAAACAATCGAAAACCAGTCTATTCAGTTTGGCGAAAGGAATGTTTGGAAACTAAAGCAGACTCTTGGTGATCGTAGATTGAAGACATATTTTGCAATAAAATGAAAGTATAAAATTGAGAAAATTGTCAGATATTTAACATTGAAAATGGAGTCCATTCAATAGGCAAAGCAGTGTTTCGATGGTTCAATAGGATCAGCATACTGTTGCTAATCGTGACTTAGTCACATATTTAAGAATAAATAGAAAGAACAGAATTGTCTTAAAGGTAAAACTACGTGGATTTGATAGAGCAAAAAGTGTGAAACAAAGGTGAGGGAAACTGGTAATCGTTATTTGCCGACATAGTTATGAATAAAATTCTATTAAGGAATTGTTAGATATTTACAAATAAAAAAATGTACTATTCAGTAGAGCAAAAGAAGAGTTCGGAATTTGAAATAGACTCTCATATTCATCAGTTAGTGATATATTAAAAATTTTAAATGGAATATGGAATTGTTGTATAAATGTAAATACAGGTCTATAAAACTGCAGAAAATAAGTATAGTGCCCAGCCTTTCCCAGCAGAGTTACTGAAATGGTCTGAAAGAATAGTCCCTGATGAATTGTTTTTCAGGAAGTTTAGGTGCGAATATGTGCGAGTTCGTGAAATACATTTTTCTTTGTGATTGTGTGTGGTGACAGGACACCGAAGTTAATAATTCTTACTTTTTACGTACAGGACGTCTATAGTTCATAATGAAGCTCAGACATATGAGAAAATGAGAGAAAAAAAGGACATTATCAGAGGGAGAAAACATGGCATGTCCAGACTTGGGTTTTGACGCTATTGGACCTGGTGATCACCCAGTCTAAGTTAGTGAAAACATTCGATTAACTGTTTCCAGCTTTGCAGTCAAGTGTACCAAAAACTGTATGAGTGGCGATAATCATGACGTCTTTTGAAGACATACAGAAATGCTTGATGGAGAACTGACGTTTAAAATCCAGAGACGTTTATAATACGTCAATCAAATCCTGGTGGTCTTCCATCGAAGGATTCCAGAGAATCGATTGACAGAACCAAACGGTGGAAAACAGGAAACCTACACTGGCCTTTGCTGCCAAAATGAGGTTTCAGGCATCAGGACAAGATGCTACAAAAGAACTTTGTGAGATGACAGAAATAACTCCGACTAGAGTTTGTGAGAAAGGCGTTTATGAACGTAATGCATACAGCAAAACCGTACAGCAATGAAGAGACGCTGTGATGGAAGTACAGGTCACAGCGTATACAAGCAGAACTTTCAGCAGGACATGACATAATGTTTGAGGAAGATCTGCTGTTTGCGTCTTTCGTGCCAATTCGGCCAGTTGTAGGCAAGAATATTGTTATGTAGCAGAATCCTCGAACGTCATCAATGAGATACTACTGCCCTATAAGATTTCGGTTTTGCAAGGGAAAACATGACAACACATGAAATCCAGTGCATCGAACAGCAGATTCAAGATCTTCACCCATCAACTGTGAACGTCAATGGAACCCAACTTACTGTGCATCACGAGCTCATTCTAACTATAGTCGATGGAAAAGTGTGCAATGCACTCATGAACAGCAAATCTCCTACAAAGTGTTATATTTGCAAAACATCTCCCAAAGAAATGAAGGATTTACAGTGAGTTTCTATGAAAGACTTAGACGCATCCACATTTCGCTTTGGATGGTCAGTGTTACATGCGTACATAATATGTTTCGAGTGTCTCCTCCATATTACATATAGACTTAATTTCAACACATGGCAAGTTCGAAAGAAGCGCAAAGAACGCTTTTCACAGTTATGCACTGGAGACAGACAAACTCTTCGTTGATCTTTAAAATTTGTTTCTATATGTATGCTAGTGACCATAAAATTCTTGTTCATGGAACGGCTGTGAAACAGAACGCAATTTTAAGCTTTCTAAAGAAAAACGGAATAAAGAGTTACGAATATTTAGGGAAGAAAACTCGCGCGAATTCTTATACTATTACAAATCAGAATATGCTGCGTATGCTTCTTATTACTTCTAATTCTTTTCTTTCGAGTATTAGGCACGTGGCTACCGTTAAGAAAAAAACGATGCTTGTCACTCGAAGAACTACTGTTGTTGAAGACATCGCAGCGTGGATACGAAGAAACCAACGCGGCGTCTAGCAGCCGAAATAAGACATCCAATCTGCATTTTCCAATATTGACAGTGACAGTGATGATTGACGTACAGATATGGTTGACATAATCAATTCTCTTTTTCATTTGTGTGTGTGAGTGTAATAAAAATTTTTAGTGTGACTGTTTGTGTGAATATACTGACGTAATGCATATCAATACGCAGTACTTTATCAGTGTTTACAAACATTTTCTACTAACTCTCTCCTTCAGATAAGGGTTGTGCAACCAAACGATATTGGCGTTCGTAAATCCTTAATACTATAAATATACAATTCTCGCATATTTGGGACTTGAGAAGCATTTTGTACACCAATTAAAGGTTTTGGCCAGTTTTTGCTCGTCCTGAACCACTGTGCACCCTAAAGTAACACCTTACTTTTCAAATATAAATGTCTGAAAATTTATTGTAATTCTTTTTCTTTTTTTCATTTCATTCTTATATCCGTCGGCAAGTATCGAACAACAAGTAACTGCTTGATCTTCTAAGCAATCCTTTCATGTTACTGAATGGACTAACTAACTATATGTAAATATCTAAGAATTAACGACAATTTCAGTCTGTTCAGTAACTAATGATGGTCAAGGGTCTGCTATATTTGCAAGACATACCTTTCGCCCTAGTCAACGGACTCGAATGTAAATTTCTAACAGTTTGACTCTGTTCCGTTTTCTCATTCTGTCCTTAAACATTTCAAAAACAAACGAAAACCAACTGTCCTCTTTATCCGCGATAACTGCTTTCGTCCTACTGTATGTACTCAGTTATCAATTGTAAATACCTGACATTTTACGCAATTCCATTCTATGATTTCACTCATATATGAAGGCAACCAACGATCAGCAAGTGGCTGCTTCAAATTCCAAACATCACTTTATCATTCCTAATGGACTCACTGTTTAGCAAAAGTTCACTTACTGTTTCAAAAACTATTAACGCCCTACTTAATAGACTCCGTTTCAGTTGTAGATATCTGAAAATTTACAAGTCCATTATTTCATTGTATTCTCAAGTATTTTTTGTAACCAACGATCACGAAGAGTTTGCTACATCATTGAACTAATTTAAAATTATAAATCAGACATTTTAGGACTGTTCCTTTCTTTGTCTTAATACTTAAATATGTCAGCATATAATTATAATTGTTCTTTCTTTGTTGTTCAAGACCTGCGGGAGTTCATTTCTCGGGTGTTACGTTAATTTTGAGGTGTATTTCTCATATAGCCTCACTGGTGAAAGGGCGCTAAACCGAAAATCTTTTATAATAAGTAGAAAAGAATTAAAAAAGTTTTAGGGCACTAAATTTGTTGAGATCTTTTATTTCTTCGTAGTATGGACTATATTGTTGTCTTGGTGTGAGAACCATTTTAGATAGGCTTTCACGAAGATCTCACTTTTTTCAATTAAAAGTCCTAATAGCTCTCAAGATCATGACCATTTGCTTGAATCAATTGCATCGCATAAGAATGTAGTTTTTTTTTTACATAATACCTTGGCCATCACCTTACTGCAAACATTCTCACTTCGTATTTTACGTGAGGGGATGAGGTGTGTTGTGTATTGTTTTCTAATCTTTTTTGTCTCAGGTTCAAAATAGTGGATGTAAGAAATACATTGAATTACGATATATTTTTAAAACCTGGTTGTATTACCTTTTTAAAATTAAATGATGTTCTCAAAACTCAGATCTCTTTTACATTTTCCTATATAAAAGATTGTCTGAAGAGAAATAAACTGATATGAGAAATGAAAGTGAAACATCCCACTACTTACTATATCGTAGCTCGTGCCAACTGCGATGGACGTGTAGTAGTTTCATTCTTACTACCCGGTCTGGATAAAAATGTACATGGAGTCTTTGCATATACGAAATATCCAAACATCGTTCGTTATTAAGAGTGTTAAACTTGACTTCTTTTTAGGAGAGTCGAAATCTAAACGGCAGTTACACAATTTTAAGTGTCCTTGCAGATGGCAGAGTCCTCGGAGTCAATCACCTGGTGTTAACATCTTAACATATAAAGAATCAAACAATGAGCAATTGGTATAAACGTACAATTGAATTATTTTTTAGTACGCGAATGTGATATCTAAATGAACAATTTGACAAATATAAACTTTCAAACACTCCTTTCGACTTGCTGAGATTATTCACTTTTCAATTCTAATTAACTGACAATTGTCATGAATTACAATCAAGAATTCAGTCCAACTATGCATTGAACTGGTGATCGAAAACAAGTCTGCATCAGCCTCTATGCACTGCTTTCACAATAGAATATGCCTCACTTTTCAATTCTAAATATTTGATTATTTACGAATGTGCCTTACTTTCATTTGATACTTAAATATGTCTGAATCCACGGTCAGGAAGAGTTTACTTCAACTTCCTACCGCTCTTCCTGTCCTATTGTATAGACCCGCTATTAAACTTTAATTATCTAGCAATTAAGGGCAATTCCATTGCTCAATTAATTCTAAAATAGTTCAGTATCTAACGACCATCAAAAGCCAGCTCTATATGCTAAAACAAAACTTCAGTTTAATTCAACGGACTTTCTTTTCAATTGTAAATATCTCACAATTCTGTCTTTTCCATTCTCTCATTTTTACTTAAATATATCAGTAACTAACGATAAGCTAAAGTCGCCTTAACATCCGAACACTCCTTTCCATCAACTGAATAGACTCAATTTACAATTGTAAAACAGACAATGTTGACAATTCCTTTATAATACTTCGTACGATAATCAGTCTATTTCAACTTCCGAACTCTTCTTTTAGCCTATGTATGTAACAACTTTATTTTTAATATCAGATATTTTACGTCTCTTCCTTTCTCTAAATTTATTCTTAAATATGTCAATAAGTATTCATCAGCAGGAGTCTGCTTAATGTTTCTAATACTTGTTTCGGTGTACTGATTGAACACACCTTTAATTGGATATATCTGATAATTTTCTACAATTCTGTCCTTTCATTATATTCTCAATAAGTTGGCAACTATCGGTCAGAAAGAGGCTATTTCACCTTTCGAACACTTTTCGTCCTAGTGAAAAGACTCTCTTTTCATTTGTAAATATTCGATATTTACGAAAATTCCATTCCTTCGTTTTATTCTTGAATAAATCAGCAACTAGTGATCAACAAGGGTCTAGTTCATCTTGCAGACACTCGTTTCGCCTTATTGAATTGTATCATTTTTACTATCAAAATATCAGATTGTTGTCAATTTTGTTTTTTCATCTAGTACTTAAATACGCCATTAAGTAACAAGCACGAAGTGTCTGCTTTATCTTTGAAACGTTCCCTTCACCCCTTTGGATTACATGTATTCAGAAATATGTCAGTGCTTAATGATCAACAAGTGAGTGGTTAATCTTCCACTTTTTTCGCCCTACTGAATGCATTAATTTACCAATGGTAAATATATTACAAATTACGATAATTCCAATCATCATATTTTTCTTAAATATTAAGTTTTGCGTCCCACGGGTATGCCCGTAAGGTAAAGAATTACTCTTAAATATGTCTTCAAGCAACAACCCCCACTACTGTTCTTTAGCTTCATAAGACTGTTTTGTAATGATGAATAGACTCGCTTTTAGTTCTGTATATGTGAAAATTAAAGACATTCCGTCTTTTCATTTTATTCTTAAACAGGTTGGAAAGAAACGATTAGCATGAGTCTGTCGATTTTCCAATCCCTTCTGTCGCTTCACGGAATAGACTCCCTTAGTAATTCCAAATTTGAAAACAGTTTTTTACAATTATGTTCATTCTTTTTCGTTTTAATATACGAAACAAACATTCAGCAACATCTTCCAAATCTCCCTGTGCCCTTGTGAATGCAAACGCTTTTAAATGGTAAATTACAGACAATTATCGAAATTCAGTTTGTTCACTTTAAACTACAGTATGTCAGTAACTAAAAATAATAAAGTCCGTTTTATCATGCGAAATCTTCTTTCACCCTGGTGAATCAAACAACTTTTGATTTTTAAATATCTAACAATTCTGTTATATCTTTTTCTTCTTGAATATGTCAACAAATAATGATATCCAAAAGTTTCTTTCATCTTCCAAACACTTGCTGCTACTTCGAAACACTCCTTTCGCCCTAGTGGCTTAAACTCGTGTTCAATAAAATAAATGATATATTACATTTCCATTATTTGATTAAAATCTAAAGTATGTTAGTAACTAACTATTATCAAGAGTTCACCTGATATACTAAAACGCACTATTTCTGTTATTTAATATACTTCCTTTTCGATTGTAAATATCTGACAATTTACGAGTGTTCCTTTCTTTCGTTTATTTGTTCAATATCTGAGTAGCTGATATACTAATGACTTCTGTTTCCGAACATTCCTCTTGCCCTATATATCAATCACTTTTCAATTATGAGATCTGACAAATTACAATTCCGTTATTAAATTTTAACCTTAAATAATTCCTTAGCTAACAATCAACAGAGCTGGGTCCAGCTTCCAAATACCCTTTTCGGTCTACTGCATACACGCGTTATCAAAAGTAAATATCTGACAATTTCAAATCCATTTTTCTTTTTGTTCTATATATATCGCCAAGTAACGATTATTAAGATCCTATTTCATTTTCCTAACACCCATTTCGCTCGACAGAATAGACTCCCTTTCGTTGTATGTTACTGACAATTTACTACAATTCCATTCTTCCATTTTATCCTTGAACATGTGAGCAAGTAACCATACATTTTTCCAATTCTTTTTTTGCCCTTGTGAATGGAATCACTTTTAAATTATAATTGACAGCGAATATAAGACAAAACCGTTCTTTATAATTTCAGTTAAATGTGACAGTAACTAACATAATGAAACTGCGTTTTATCATCCAAACTCTTGTTTTGAACTACAGAACCACCTTTTAATTGGAAATTCCTGGGTATTTACATTTCCATTATATCATTTCATTCATATCTGTGGAAAACTACCGATTAGCTGGGGTCTACATTAGCAATCGACAACTCCTTCCGGCCTAAGGTAGTGTTTCGCTTACCAATTGTAAATATTTGACAATTTGCGTCAATTCCGTTCCCTCTCTTTATACTGATATATTTCAGCAACTAACGATAATGGCAGTAAATTTCATCATCCGAACTCAAACCAAAATAAATAGAATATGTTTTAAATTCTAAATATCAAATATTTTACAATTCATTTATTACATTTTGTTGTTAAGAATGTCAGGAACTGACGATCAGAAACGTCTACTCGATCCTCAAATACTCCTTTCGCCCTATTGAATAGACTTGTTTTGAATTGGTAAAATCTGATAATAATTTCATTTTAATCTAAATATTCACAAGAGTAGGCTTGATAAACGAAAAACCACTGTTCGCCCTACTAAACGGGCTCATTTTTAAATGTAAATAACCGACAATTTAAGATTGTTCCGTTATTTCATTTTCTTCTTAAATAAGTCTTGAAGCAACGATCAGCAAGATTCTACTTTAGCTTGTAAACATTCCTTTTGCTCTAATGATTAGACTAACTTTTCAACGATAAATTCTAAACATTTTACTACAATTGCGTTCTTTATCTTCTTAAATATGCGTACAACTAACGACCAGCAAGTCTCCTACATCTTCCGACTCTCCTTTATCTCTTGTGAATCGAATAATTTTTTGATTGTAAATTACAGACAATTTAGGACAATTCCGTTCTTTCACTTTTTAGTTAAATATGTCAGTAACTAACGATAATGAAACTACGTATGTTTTTTTAGTACTGCGTAAAATAAGTATTCATTGTGATTATCTAACAATTTACTTCAACTTCGTTATTTCATTTCTTTCTTATACATGGCAAATGATCAGGAAGAGAAAGATTCATCTTCCAAACACTTTTTTTGCCGTATCGAATGGTCTACCTTTTCACTTGTGAATATCAGTTCGTTCCTTAGTATTACATTATGAATGTCTTCAATGAGTTCAACAAACGAACAGAACAAATCTGCTTCAGCTTCGTAATAATCCTTTCGGCCTACTGAATCGACTCTGGCAATTTACGACAATACCATTATGACATTTTATCATGATATATGTCTTCAACTAACGTTGAGTAAGTGTCTACATATGGTTGCAATCACTTTTTATGCCCTCCTTAAACTCGCCTTTCATTTGCAAAAAACACACAATTTACGACAATTAGTAACTTCATTTCGTTCTTTAATTTTCAATAACTAACGATAACTAGTGAACAGCAAGAGGGAGCTGTCTTCCTAACGCTCCTTTAGTTCTACCTAATACTAATTTTTCTATTGTATATAACAGTATTTGCGATATCTCTTTCATATTACCCTTAAATGCTCTTTCATATTGCCCTTAAATATGTCAGTGTCTAGCGATTAGAAACGGTTTAATTAATCTCAGCTTTTTGTAATTCATTCCACCTTATATACCGGAATCATCAATTTTAAATATTTGACAATTTACAAAAATTCTGTTATTTCATTTTATTCTTAAATATGTCAGTCACTAACTATTAGCAAGACTGCTTCTTCTTTAAATCACTCTCCTCGGCATACTGAATAGCCCCATTTTTCAATTGTATGTGTCCGACAATTTACGACCAATCTGTTGTTTAATTTCATTCTCAAATGTGTCGAGCACTGCCGATGAGAAGAGTCTACTTCACCTTCCAAACAATAATTTCGTCCTACTGAATAGACTAACTTATCAGTTATATATATCGGATTAATTACGACATTTTCGTTATTTAATTTAATATTAAATATGTAAGTAACGATCTATAAGAGCCTGATTCATCTATTAAACGCATCTTTCGTTTTGCTGAGTGGAATCATTATTCAATTCTTATCAGAAAATTATCGAGAAATCCTTCTTTCGTTTCATTGATGAAAATATCTAAACTAAAGAGCGGCGGTCTACATCACCTGCAAGCACTCTTTTCGTCCTACTGAATGAATTCGCTTTTCAATTTTAAAAATTTGATGAATTTAGACAATTCTGTTTTTCCATTGTTAAGTATGTCGGCAGGTATTTATCAGACAAAGTCTGCATCAGCTTCCAAACACTCCTTTTGAATTGCTTTACACTGGCTTTTAAATTGTAGATATCTGATAATTTAGGACAATTATAGTGTTTCATTATTCTCAAAAATGTTGTCGACTCCGATTAGCAAGAGTGTTCTTAAACTTGCACGCTAGATTTCGGCCTATTAGCCAAGCTTTTCGATAGTAAATATGCGAAATTTCAGGACCTAACTGTGGGCAAGTTTCTACTTCAGCTTCTAAACACCTTTTTCGACTTACGGAATGGTCTGATTTTTCAATTGAATACATCTAAGAATTTACGACAAATCTATTCATTCATTTTTCAAATACATCACCAAGTAATGATCGCCAAAAGACTTGCTTTTTCCAAACACTCATTTTGAAATACAGAATAGACTCAGTTTTCAAATAAAAATATCTGACAATTTACGATATTTCCGTTTATTTCTAATTTATTTTAAAATATGTCAGTAACTAATGATCAGCAAGAGTCTGTTGCATCTTCTAATCTCTCCTTTGCCCTTGTGAATGTTTTTTTTTTCGAAATTATAAAAGACATACAATTGATTACGTTTCTGTTCTTTCATTTATATTTAAATATGTCCGTAACTAAAGATAATAAAAGGCCGTTACGTCTACCCAACTCTTTTTATCACCTGAGTAAAAGAATTATTCATTTTTAATTATCTAAGAATTTAAACAATTCCGTTATTTCTTTTGATTCTATTAATTGTCAACAAAAGCCAGCACAAGTGCTTCATTAAAGTACCATAACACACCTTTCGCGCTACACAATGGAATAACATTTCAATTGGAAACGACTACTATTTTAGGACTATTCCGTTTTGAAAATTATTCATAAATATGTTAGTAACTAACGATCATAAATTTCTTTTTTATGTAGCAAAACTCATTTACGGCATTCTCATTATTTCATCTCTCATAAACATGTCATCGCACTACGTTCCCCAAGGGTATGATTTGTGTCCAAACCATCCCCTAGCCATACTGAATAGACTCTTTTATTATTTGTAAAAATCGGACCATTTACAATGGTATTTTTTATTTTATTCTTAAACATTCCGGAAACTAACGATTATCATAAATCTGATTTATCCACTAAACATTCGAATCGCCCTATTATATGGACTTTCGTCTATGATGTAAATATTTCAATTTAGTATATTCATTTTAAACAGATAAGAGAATAACAAACATTTTCTCATTTTATTTTTAAATATATCAGTAACTAATGATTAGCACAGTCTGCCTCTTAATACAAACACCCACTATGTCATACTGAATGGCCTCACTTTGCAAAATGTAAATATCTTACAATTGACAATTGTCTTGAACTAACGATAAGCAAAAGTCTGCTTCTACTACCAACTCTTTTACACTCCCTAAATAGAGTCACTTTTAAGGTACAAATATCTAACAATGTACGAATATTCTGTTCATCCTCTTTATTCTTAAACAAACTATCAGCAAGAGTCTGATTCTGCCGTTGGCCAACAGTGACGTTCTAAGTACTAAGTTCAGCGATTTAGTACACATGAGCTTTAGAAACACATTGAGAATGTCGGTAGTGCATAACAGATGAAGCAGAGTAATTCACATGTGTGGAAACACATAACGAAAAATGCCCAGGAATGTACACATACTCAGTAAAGATATGTTCAAAGTGTTGGAAATGTCATCAGTAGTTACCGCAACATGAGAGCCACCGGCAATTCACCAATAATAATTCATCACTTCGGTGCAATATGATCTGCGCATTTTACAACGACTCACCAAAGGTGGTCGCCAACCCTGGTTCGGCTAATAACATAAGTAAATCTTTAGTGGCCGTAATTGTTCACACCTTAAAATACCTTGTGTAATTATATCCACTAGTATTCTCACCTTTTATACTGAAATTACAATTCAGATGATGAGTAGTAAATAATTTATTCGTTGATTCTCTTTTAACGTATATTCATACAAACTGTTTTGCAATCAAACATGTCCACTGAGATTATATAAACAACCACTTAGCAACCAATTATACAATAATGTATGTTTTCTTACATATATTAAAAACATTCTTCTTTTGTTATCTTAAATTAACATTATATCCGATATAGTGCTTGTGTAGAAGCACTTTCTGCCCAAAAATACAAAGTATCTCGTTGTAATTTGCATATCAGCAACTGAGGCCAAGTTGAAATTGTGCAAGGAGATTCACTAAGAAACTGAGTAAACTCAAGGAATGTTAGTGATATGATCGCATGAAAGATATTGAAATGTGCTCAATATGTGTCTTGATATCAACATGTAACAAATAGAAAAATGTCATCGAATCCAACCACTGCTGAGTACCGTCCCACATGCGAAAACTGAGAAAATAAAGTTGTACATTCTTCTATTACATCTGGTACCCTTTTTGTTGGAACGTAATTAATACACGTTTGACCCTCCGTTTGATTTATTGATCCCGTTGCCACACATATGAAAAGAAAACTTCTTATCTATGCATCACATTCAGGTAGAGTGTGAAAATAAACTTGTATTATGCCCCTCGTCTTCTGGCACATAGGACGTATTCGTAATATAGATAAATAAATCCAGAAATTCGTATCTTACAGACCCAACACATGCCTAGACAAGGACCAAAGTGAACCAAATTGGCAAAAGTAACTGTAGTGTTGGAACACCATACATATGGAAAATAAAACATGAGAAATTGGAAAAAACGCTTTTAAACCTCTGATGGCTTACAATTGTTCAATAGCAGTAACTGCACAAGGGCGCTTCCCAGACAAAGCCTGTCCTCCTCAAGGAAATGAATACAGAGAAAATGAGGCTGCAGCAAAGCGTCATGGTACAGCGCCCTCTTTCACTTGCGTAGTAGCAGTTTCCAATGTCTGGGAGCCCACGGCCTCAGATCAACACCTGGGTAGTTATTATCCTATTTTTCGCACAAAGGACGGTGTCCCAGATGAAGTGGGACATGTTGACATTTGTCCATTAGCTACATGTCGATAACAACATATATATTGGCCACATTTCAATATTTATCATGGGATCCCGCTAGTGACATCATTTAGTTTACCTAGTTTTTCAGTGAATCCCCTTGCACAATTTCAACTTTGCCTCAGTTGTTGCATCGTTATTGCTAGCCTGAACCTCATATTGCTTCGGTTTGTGGGAATAGTATTAGCGAAGTAGCAATGGCTTCAATCTTGTTGAAGCTAATCCTTACATCTCCATAATCCTTACATCGTCATAATGGTAAAGTCGTAAATTGCCAGAGTCGATTCAGTAGGCCGAAAGGAATATTACGAAGCTGAAGCAGATTTGTTCTGTTCGTTTGTTGAACACATTGAAGACATTCATAATGTAATACTAAGGAACGAACTGATATTCACAAGTGAAAAGGTAGACCATTCGATACGGCAAAAAAAAGTGTTTGGAAGATATATCTCTCTTCCTGATCATTTGCCATGTATAAGAAAGAAATGAAATAACGAAGTTGAAGTAAAATTTTAGATAATCACAATGAATACTTATTTTACACAGTGCTAAAAAAACGATACGGAGTTTCATTATCGTTAGTTACTGGCATACTTATCTAAAAAGTGAAAGAACGGAATTGTCCTAAATTGTCTTTAATTTGCAATCAAAAAATTATTCCATTCACAAGAGGTAAAGGAGAGTTGGAAGATGTAGGAGACTCTTGCTTTTCGTTAGTTGTCGGCATATTTAAGAGGGTAAAGAACGCCATTGTAGTAAAATGTTTAGAATTTATCGTTGAAAAGTTAGTCTAATCATTAGAGCAAAAGGAATGTTTACAAGCTAAAGTAGAATCTTGCTGATCGTTGCTTCAAGTCTTATTTAAGAAGAAAATGAAATAACGGAACAATCTTGAATTGTCGGTTATTTATTTAAAAATGAGCACGTTGAGTAGGGCGAACAGTGGTTTTTTTTTGTTTATAAAGCCTTCTCTTGTGTATATTTAGAATAAAATGAAATTATTATCAGATTTTACCAATTTAAAACAAGTCTATTCAATAGGGCGAAAGGAGTTTTTTGAGGATCGAGTAGACGTTTCTGATCGTCAGTTCCTGATATTCTTAACAACAAAATGTAATAAATGAATTGTAAAATATTAGATATTTAAAAATTTAAAAGATATGCTATTTATTTTCGTATGAGTTCAGATGGTGAAATTTACTGCCATTATCGTTAGTTGCTGAAGTATATTAGTATAAAGAGAGGGAACGGAATTGATACAAATTTTCAAATATTTACAATTGGTAAGCGAAACACTACATTATGCCGAAAGGAGTTATGGATTGCGAATGTAGACCCCTGCTAATCGGTAGTTTTCCACAGATATGAATGAAATGATATAATGGAAATGTAAATACTCAAGAATTTGCAATTAAAAGGCGGTTCTGTAGTTCAAAACAAGAGTTTGGATGATAAAATGCAGTTTCATTATGTTAGTTACTGTCACATTTAACTGAAATTATAAAGAACGGTTTTGTCATATATTCGCTGTCAATTGAAATTTAAAAGTGATTCCATTCACAAGGGCAAAAAAGGAATTGGAAAAATGTATGGTTACTTGCTGACATGTTCAAGGATAAAATGGAAGAATGGAATTGTAGTAAATTGTCAGTAAGTTACAACGAAAGGGAGTCTATTCTGTCGAGCGAAAGAGGTGTTAGGAACATGAAATAGGGTCTTGATAATCGTTACTTGGCGATATATATAGAACAAAAAGAAAAAAATGGATTTGAAATTGTCAGATATTTACTTTTGAAATAGGGTGTCTGCAGTAACCCGAAAAGGGTATTTGGAAGCTGGACCCAGCTCTGTTGATTGTTAGCTAAGGAATTATTTAAGGTTAAAATTTAATAACGGAATTGTAATTTGTCAGATCTCATAATTGAAAAGTGATTGATATATAGGGCAAGAGGAATGTTCGGAAACAGAAGCCATTAGTATATCAGCTACTCAGATATTGAACAAATAAACGAAAGAAAGGAACACTCGTAAATTGTCAGATATTTACAATCGAAAAGGAAGTATATTAAATAACAGAAATAGTGCGTTTTAGTATATCAGGTGAACTCTTGATAATAGTTAGTTACTAACATACTTTAGATTTTAATCAAATAATGGAAATGTAATATATCATTTATTTTATTGAACACGAGTTTAAGCCACTAGGGCGAAAGGAGTGTTTCGAAGTAGCAGCAAGTGTTTGGAAGATGAAAGAAACTTTTGGATATCATTATTTGTTGACATATTCAAGAAGAAAAAGATATAACAGAATTGTTAGATATTTAAAAATCAAAAGTTGTTTGATTCACCAGGGTGAAAGAAGATTTCGCATGATAAAACGGACTTTATTATTTTTAGTTACTGACATATTGAAGTTTAAAGTAAACAAACTGAATTTCTATAATTGTCTGTAATTTACCATTTAAAAGTGTTTGCATCACAAGGACGAAGGGAGATTTGGAAGATGTTGCTGATTGTTTGTTTCGTATATTAAAACGAAAAACAATGAACACAATTCTAGGAAACTGTTTTCAAATTTGGAATTAGTAAGGAAGTTTATTCCGTGATGCGACAGAAGGGATTGGAAAATCGACAGATTCATGCTAATCGTTTGTTTCCAACCTGTTTAAGAATAAAATGAAAAGACCGTATGTCGTTAATTTTCACATAAACAGAACTAAAAGCGAGTCTATATTCATCATTACAAAAGAGTCTTATGAAGCTAAAGAACAGTAGTGGGGGTTGTTACTTGAAGACATATTTAAGAATACTTCTTTACCCTACGGGCATACGCGTGGGACGTAAAACTTAATATCTAAGAAAAATATGATGATTGGAATTGTCGTAATTTGTAATATATTTACCATTGGTAAATTAATGCATTCAGTAGGGCGAAAAAAGTGGAAGATTAACCACTCACTTGTTGATCATTAAGCACTGACATATTTCTGAATAAATGTAATCCAAAGGGGTGAAGGGAGCGTTTCAAAGATAAAGCAGACACTTCGTGCTTGTTACTTAATGGCGTATTTAAGTAGTAGATGAAAGAAAAAATTGACAAAAGTGTGATATTTTGATAGTAAAAATGATACAATTCAATAAGGCGAAACGAGTGTCTGCAAGATGAACTAGACCCTTGTTGATCACTAGTTGCTGATCACTAGTTGCTTAATGTTTCTAACACTTCTTTCTGATTGAACACACTTTTAATTGCATATATCTGATAATTTGCTACAATTCTGTTCTTTAACTATATTCTCAATAAGTTGGCAACTATCGGTCTGAAAGAGGCTATTTCACCTTTCAAACACTCCTTTGTCCCTACTGAAGTGACTCACGTTTCATTTGTAAATATCTGATATTACAAAACTTCCATTCCTTCATTTTATTCTTAAATAAGTAAGGAACAAGTGATCAACAAGAGTCTAGTTCATCTTGCAGTTAGTTGCTTAATGTTTCTAACACTTCTTTCTGATTGAACACACTTTTAATTGCATATATCTGATAATTTGCTACAATTCTGTTCTTTAACTATATTCTCAATAAGTTGGCAACTATCGGTCTGAAAGAGGCTATTTCACCTTTCAAACACTCCTTTGTCCCTACTGAAGAGACTCACGTTTCATTTGTAAATATCTGATATTACAAAACTTCCATTCCTTCATTTTATTCTTAAATAAGTAAGGAACAAGTGATCAACAAGAGTCTAGTTCATCTTGCAGACACTCGTTTCGCCTTATTGAATTGTATCATTTTTCCTATCAAAATATCAGACTTTTGTCAACTTCGTTCTTTCATCTAGTACTTAAATACGCCATTAAGTAACAAGCGGGAAGTGTTTGCTTAATCTTTGAAACACTCCCTCACCCCTTTCTATATACATTTAGCAGTGTTCGAATTTCAATTCATTCACAAAATGTCAGTATTTAATGATCAACAAGTGAGTGCTCAGTTTTCCAAACACTTCTTTCGCCCTACTGAATGCATTAATTTACCATTGGTAAATATATTACAAATTACGGCAATTCCAATCATTATTCTTTTAAATATTAACTTAAGTTTTACGTCCCACGTTTACGACCGTAAAGTAAAGAAGTATTCTTAAATATGTCTTCAAGCAACAACCCCCACTACTGTTCTTTAGCTTCATAAGACTGTTTTGTAATGATGAATAGACTCGCTTTTAGTTCTGTATATGTGAAAATTAACGACATTCCGTCTTTTCATTTTATTCTAAAGCAGGTTGGAAACAAGCGATTAGCATGAGTCTGTCTATTTTCCAATCCCTTCTGTCGCTTCAATCCCTTACCAATTCCAAATTTGAAAACAATTTCCTAGAATTGTGTTCATTCTTTATCGTCTTAATATACGAAACATACAATCAGCAAGTATTTGAAACACCTTCCAACTCTCCCTTCGCCCTTGTGAATGCAAACACTTTTAAATGGTAAATTACAGACAATTTATGAAATTCAGTTTGTTACGAACTTCAATATGTCAGTAACGGAATAATAAAGTCCGTTTTATCATCCGAAATCTTTTTTCACCCTGGTCAATCATACATCTTTTCATTTTTAAATATCTAACAATTCTGTTATATCTTTTTCTTCTTGAATATGTCGGGATATAACGATATCCAAAAGTTTCCTTATTCTTCCAACACCTTTCGCTCTGCCGAATGGACTAATTTTTCACTTCTAAGTATCAGACAATTTTCGACAATTTCGTTGCTAAATTTTATACTTAAATATATCTTCACCTGGAATCAAAACGAATATGCTCCTGCTTCCAAACATTACTTACATTTCAATTGTAAATAGCTGATAATTTACTCAATAAGTTCTATCATTCTAGTCAAAAATATGTCACTAACTAAAGATACTGACATTTTCTCATTTGTTTTTTATTGATGTGATTAACTAACAAGCAAGAGTCTAGTTACTCTTCCAAACTCTGCTTTTGCCTACTATATAGAAGCGATTTCATTGTAATTACCTGACCAATTACCACAACACTCAAAATACATTTTCTTTTAAAAAATGACGGCAAATACAGAATAGCAAGAGTTTCAAGGTGCTTCAAATCACTCCTGGATCCAGCTTCCAAATACCCTTTTCGGGTTACTGCAGACACCCGATTTCAAAAGTAAATATTTGACAATTTACGTCAAATCCATTTTTTCTTATTGTTCTTTATATATCGCCAAGTAACGATTATCAAGAGCCTATTTCAGGTTCCTAACACCCCTTTCGCTTGACAGAATAGACTCCCTTTCGTTGTAACTTACTGACAATTTACTACAATTGCATTCTTCCATTTAATCCTTGAACATGGCAGCAACTAGCCATACATATTTCGAATTCTTTTTTGGCCCTTGTGAATGGAATCACTTTTAAATTATAATTGACAGCGAATATACGACAAATCCGTTCTCTATATTTTCAGTTAAATATGACAGCAACTAACATAATGAAACTGCGTTTTATCATAGAAACTCTTGTTTTGAACTACAGAACCACCTTTTAATTGGAAATTCCTGGGAATTTATATTTCCATTATATCATTTCATTCATATCTGTGGAAAACTACTGATTAGCAGGGGTCTGCATTAGTTATCGAAAACTCCTTTCCTCCTAAAGTACTGTTTCGCTTACCAATTGTAAATATTTCAAAATTTGCATCAATTCCGTACTCTCTCTTTATACTGATATATTTCAGCAACTAACGATAATGGCAGTAAATTTCATCATCCGAACTCATACCAAAATAAATAGTATATCTTTTAAATTATAAATACCTAATATTTTACAATTGATTTACTACATTTTGTTGTTAAGAATGTCAGCAACTGACGATCAGAACCGTCTACTCGATCCTCAAAAAATTCCTTTCGCCCTATTGAATAGACTTGTTTTGAATTGTTAAAATCTGATAATAATTTCATTTTATTTTAAATATTCTCAAGAGAAGGCTTTATATACTAAAACCCACCGTTGCCCTACTCAACGGGCTCATCTTTAATTGCAAATAACAGACAAGTCTAGATTGTTCCGTTATTTCATTTTCTTCTTAAATAAGTCTTGAAGCAACGATCAGCAAGATTCTACTTTAGCTTGTAAACATTACTTTTGGTCTGAAGATTAGACTAACTTTTCAACGGTAAATTCTAAACATTTTACTACAATTGCGTTCTTTATCTTCTTAAATATGCCGACAACTAACGATCAGCAAGAGTCTCCTACATCTTCCAACTCTCCTTTCCCTCTTGTGAATGGAATAAATTTTGATTGGAAATAACAGACAACTTAAGACAATTCTGTTCTTTCACTTTTTAGATAAGTATGCCAGTAACTAAAGATAATGAAACTCCGTATCGTTTTTTTAGCACTGAGTAAAATAAGTATTCCATTGTGATTATCTAACAATTTACTTCAACTTCATTATTTCATTTCTTTCTTATACATGGCAAATGATCAGGGAGAGAAAGATTCATTTTCCAAACACTTTTCTTGTCGTATCAAATGGTCTACCTTTTCACTTGTGAATATCAGACATTTAAATATTTCGTTCCTTAATATTACATTATGGATGTCTTCAATGTCTTCAACAAACGAACACAACGAATCTGCTTCAGCTTCGAAATACCCCTTTCGGCCTACTGAATCGACTCTGGACATTTACGACAATACCATTATGACATTTTATCATGATATATGTCTTCAACTAACGATGAGTAAGGGTCTACATAAGTTGCAATCACTTCTTACGCCCTAATGGTTAGACTCGCCTTTCACTTGTAAAAAACAGACAATTTACGACAATTAATAACTTCATTTCATTCTTAAATTTGTCAATAACTAACGTTAACTAGTGAACAGCAAGAGTGAGCTAAGTCTTCCTAACGCTCCTTTTGTTCTATTTAATACTCATTCTTCTTTATTATATAACAGTATTTGCGACTGCTCTTTCATATTACCCTTAAATGCTCTTTCATATGCCCTTAAATATGTCAGTAACTAGCGATTAGAAACGGTATAATCACACTTGGCCAGCATCCGTATGTGGCGATTATGCAACCACACATAACGAGTTTGAAGGTGTCCGTCATTTTTTATTTGTTACCTATAACAACTTAATGCTAACGGATTATTTTTACCTGGTAGACACCCTATCAATTCATGTCCATTTAGACCAATTTTCGTTTGCGAGATTATCCGGGACTCTCTACGTTCCTTTCGAGAACCAATTGAGCGTGCAAGTTAGGACTGCGAAACAAGGAAAATTCAATACAGCAGATGAGACTTCAATTAATTTTTTACCCGCCCTTTTTACGTTGAATAGTTTCCGAACTATTGGCGCCCCAAAGTCATTTTCCCACGATTTCGGCACCTTGCAGAACGGAAACTATGTGCGAAAGGCGAAAGTTCATAAGAACATTTTTTCTTTACTCAGTGGTAGGACTCAACTACGAAGAACTGTAACCCTTATTTTGCAACACCAGATGTATGTTGCCAACCAACGATCAGAAGGGTATGTATACTTCAGATTTTAAACACTCCTTCCGTATTACTCAATACACTCGAATTTCAGTTGTAAATATTTGAGGATTTACTGCAATTGCGCTACAACGAAAGGAGTATTCGGAGTATGTGGAGCAGACTTTTGTTGGTCCTTAGTTACTGATATATTTAAGTTTAAAATAAGAGAACGGATTTATCGTACTTTATTAGATATTTACCTTTCAAAATGAGTGTATTTAGCAGGGTGAATCGATAGTTTGCTAGAGGAAGGATGCTCTCTTTTATCGGTAGTTAATTACATATATAAGTTTAAAATGATAGAGCAGAAATGTGATAATTGTCTTACATCTACAATTGGCTACTGTGTCAATTCAGTAAAGCGAAAGGAGTGTTTACAGCATGAAGCAACTTCTTGTTGATCGTTAGTTACAATGATGAGTGATTCTAATAGGGCGAAAGGGTTTTTTGAAAGTTGAAGTAACTATACTCGTGTTGATCGTGGGTTACACACTTCTTTAAAAATAAAATGAAAGAACTCACCACTAGCAAATTGTCAGATATTTACGATCGGAACGTGTGTTCCTTTGCTATGGCGATAGGTGTGCTTTTGTATATAAAGCACATTCTTGATGATAATTAGTTACTGAACAATCTTGCAATAAAATCAAACAATGGAATTGAACAATGGAATCAAACAATGGAAATAATAATTTTTACAAATGAAAACCAAATCTATTTAGTCGAGACAGAGTACTGTGGAAACTGAAGTACAATCTTGATGATAAGAATGATATGAAATACACGGAATTGTGATAAATTGTTAGATATTTACGATTCAAAGCGAGTCCATTTAGTAGGGCGATAGGAGTGTTTGGCAAAAGTAGGGCAAAAGGATTGTTTGGAACAATAAGTAAACCGATGCTGATCCTTTTTTCCGACATGGTTAAAATTAAAATAAACGGAATTGTCGTGAATTGTCAGATATTTACAGTTGAAAAGATTTTCTAATCAGTAGGCTGGAATCTTTGCTGGGAAGATGAAGTAGGCTCTTGGAGATCATTACTTATTGACTTTATAAGAAAAAATTAAAGTAAAATATGTTTTACTTTTCAACTCTTTACAACTGAAAATTGATTCTATTCAGTAGTGCGAAGGGATTGATTCAATGATGATGCAGACTCTTGCTGAACCTCAGTTGCCGATACTTTGAAGAATGAAATGAAATGACAGAAGTGCCGAAAATTGTCAGACATTTCCAATTGAATAGTTATTCGATTCTATAATGGTTAGAAAGGAATTTTTACAGGCCAAAGTTAACTCTTGCTGATCGTTGATATATTTAAGTTAAAATCAAAGTACGGAATTGTCGTGTCGTGATATATTTAAATTTGTAAAGTCTATCTATTTAGAAGTGCGAAATAAGTGTTTCGAAGATTAAGCGGACTTTCGCTGCACCTGAGTTAACTACATATCTAAGAATAAAATAATAGAACGAAATTGTTCTAAATTTACAAATATTTACCATTGGTAAGTATGTCCATCAGTATATGAATGAAGTGTTTGAAGTATAAAGCACAGTTTTATTGAACGTTAGTTACTGAAATACTTAAGAAGAAAAATATTAAAGAATTGTCGTAATTTGTCACATATTCGGAGTGTTTGCAAGCTGAAGCTGACTCGTAGTAATCCTTGCTTAGGACATATTTAATAATAATATGAAAAAGCGAAATTGTCGTAAATTGTCTCATATTTAAAAGTGAAAGATGAGATCATTCGTTATGCCGAAAATAAAGTGTGGAAAATAAAGCAAACCGTTGCTGAGTGTTACCAGCCTTCATATTTAACAATAAAATATAAGAACGCAAATACACTAAATCGTCATATATTTACAATTGAAATTTAGGTGTATTGAGTATGCCGAAAGGTTTGTCTCGTTAGTTGGCAACATACATCTTGTGTTGCAAAATAAGAGTAACAGCTCTTGGTAGTTGAGTCCTACCACTGAGAAGAGAAAAAATGTTCTTATGAAATTTCGCAAGTCGGACATAGTTTCCGTTCTGCAGGGTGCCGAAAGCGTGGGAAAATGACTTTCGGGCGCCAATAGTTCGGAAACTATCCAACGTAAAGACGGCGGGTAAAAAATTCATTGAAGTATTGAATTTTCCATGTTTCGCAACCCTAGCATGCACGCAAAAGGGGTTTTCCAAAGGAACGTAGAGAGTCCCGGATAATCTCTCAAATAAAAATTGGTCTAAATGGACGTGAATTGATAGGGTGTCTACCAGGTAAGAATAATCCGTTTGCATTAAGTTGTTGTATGCAACAAATAGAAAATGGACAACTGTGACGTTCTGAGTATCAAGTGCAGCGAATTTGTACTCAATTGTTTCAGAAGGACTTTTTGAGTGTCGGTAAAGCACTGAATCAGGGTGATTCACATGTGTAGAAACGCACTAACAACGCCTGGAAATGCACTCAATCACAGTAAACTTAACTTCAAAGTGTCGGAAATGTAAGGATTAGCATCAACAACATGAAAGCCATTGCCAATTCGCTAATAATATTCCCACAATCCGATGCAATATGGTGTGCACGCTAGCATTAAGGATGCTACAACTGATTCCAAGTTGAAATCGTGCAAGGGGATTCACTAAGAAACTAGGTAAACTAAATGATGTCACTAGTGGGATTCCATCATAGATATTGAAATGTGGCCAATATATGTGTTGATATCGACATGTGGCTAATGGACAAATGTCACCATGTCCCACTTCTACTGGGACACCGTCCTTTGTGAGAAAAATAGAATAATATCTACCCAGGTCTTCATCTGAGGCCGTGGGCTCCCAGTAAGATTGGAAACTGCGAAGACGCGATCGAAAGTGGGCGCTGTAACCCTGAAGCTTTGAGGCAGCCTCATTTTCTCTGTATTCATTTCCTTCAGGACTACACACTTTGTCTGGCAAGCGCTCTTGTGCAGACTCCCGACATGCTTATATGTTTCCTTTTGTTACTGCTACAGAACAATTGTAAACCATCACAGGTTTCTAACGTTTCTTTTTAGTTCTTATGTCGTTTTATTTTCCCTATATATTTGGTGTTCCAACACTACTGTTACATTTGCCATTTTTGTTGAATTTTTTCTTTATCTTGGCATGTGTTGTGTCTGTAAGATACGAATTTCTGTATCTATTTTTTTATATTATGATTACGTCACATTTGCCAGAAGACGATGGACATAATACTGCTTTATTTTCACGCTCTACCTGAATGTGAAGCATAGATTAAGATTTTTCTATTGATGTGTGTGGCAACGGGGACAATTACTGAAACAAAGAGGGACAAACGTGTACTAATTACGTTCTACCAAAAAGGGCACCAGATGTAAGAGCAGTATGCACAAAGCTATTTTCTCAGTTTTCGCATGTGGGACAGTGCCTCAGCAGTGGTTGGTAATAATGACATTTGTCCATTTGTTACACGTTGATGTCAATATACATATTGAGCACATTTCAATATCTATCATGCGATCTTATCACTGATATTCCTTGAGTTTATGTATCATCTCAGTGAGTCCCTTTACCCAATTTCAACTTGGCTTCAGTTATAGTATCCTTATTGATATGCAAATGTGCAAATCATATTGCACCGAATTAATGAATTATATTATTGGTGAATTGCCAGTGGCTTTCATGTTGTCGACAGTACTGCTTACATTTCCAACACTGAACATAACTTCACTTAGTATTGTGCAGTGCTGGGAATTTTTCAGTATGTGTTTTGACACGTGTGAATCACCCTGCTACATCTGTTGTGCTCTACCGACATTTCCGATGTGTTTCTAACCCACAAACGCTCCTTGTGCCACCAACGACCCACTTTTTTTTTTTACTACGTTACATGGACTATATCATTAAGTTAGCCAAACCCCCGTTGTTCCACTTCAGGCACACTACCCGTTCTCTTGTTGTACGAATTTCGTTCAGTTTTCTTCTCAGCTTTCGATGTAACACGGTATTGTTCAAGACAGTTGCTGACGAATAAAACTGGTCTTGGGCGTTTGTGGGCTAATTGATCATTTGTTTCCGACATGTACAAGAATAAAATGAAAGAAGGCAATGTAATTGTTAGATATTTACAATTTAAAAGAGTGTCTATTTACTGTGACGAACTGGGTGTGTGAAAATGCAGAAGTCAGTTGCTAATCTTTATTTATTGACATATCTAAGAATGAAATGAAAAAAACGTAACTGACGTAACTTGTCACATATAATATAATAGTTACATTGTAGTGCGAAAGGTGTGTTTTTGCTGTATATACACAGCAGACTCCTGATGTTCCTTAGTGAACTATTTAGCATTATCGTAGAATGAAATATTGCCATTCTTGTAAATAGTAAGATATTAAGGATTGAATACGAGTCTATTTAGTAGCGCGATACTTTTGAAGCTGATGCAGACATATGGTGATCCCTAGTTGAAGGCATACTTAAGAAAAAAATGCAAGAATGAAATTCGCTAAAATTGTCAGATATTTACAATTCTAAATTGAAAAATTCAGCACGACGAAAGAGTGCGAAATATATATCAGAGTAATGGTGGTCGTTAGTAAATGATTTTTATATGAATAAAAAAATTCGGAATTATCGTAATTTCTCAGATATTACCAATTGGTAACTGATAGAATTCTGTAGGGAGGAAAGAGTTTATGGAATATGAAGCAGGCACTTATTCGTCATTAGTTACTGACATTATTAGTTTAAAACTGAAGTAACGTATTTTTCGCTACTTGTCACATATTTATAATTGAAGTCTGAGACTACGCAATGGGCGAAATATGTTTGCAACCTGAAGTAGATTCTTGTTGTTCGGTACTGCTCAAATATTGAAGAATGAAATGAAATAAAAGAATTGTAAACTGTGATATATATGTGAGGCCATTTGGTATGTCGAAGCGACTATTTCAAGCGTAGGGTCCAATAAATTAAATGTCATAGGGTCCAATGGACCCGTTTGGGACTTCCATGGTTAAATATGAAAATAACTAAAGATAACTAACGATCAGAAACAGTACGCAATATCTTCCAAACACTCCTTTGGTTCCACTGAATAGACTCATTTTTCTATTGTAAATATCTACGTATTTGCTACTATGTTCTTTCATATTATCCTTAAATATGTCAGAAACTAACGATTAAAAACGGTATTATTGCTGGAGCTTCTTATAATTTATTCCACTTTATATACTGGAATCATCACTTTGTAGTATTTGACAATTTAGTAAAATTCTGTTGTTTCATTTTATTCTTAAATATGTGAGTCCCTAACTATTAGTAAGACTCTGCTTCTTTAAATCACTCTCTTTGCTAAACTGAATGACCTCACTTTTCAATTGTATGTCTGACAGTTTACGAGCAATTCGTTCTTTAATTTTGTTCTTAAATTAGTCGAGCACTGCCGATGAGAAAAGTCTACTAACCCTTCCAAACACTCATTTCGCTCTACTGATTATAATCAGATTTCAATTGTAAATATCAGGCAAACTTCGACATTTCCGGTATTTGATTTTATTCTTAAATTGGTAACTAACGATCTATAAGGACCTGCTTCATCTTTCAAACACTCCTTTCGCTTTGCTGCGTGGAATCATTCAAACACTCCTTTCGCATTGCTGGGTGGATACACTTTTCAAAGGTTAATACGCGAAAATTTTTGAGAAATTCTTCCTTCGTTTCATTGTTAAAATTATCTTAAACAAGGGAGCGGTAAACAGTCTACATCAGATGCAAGCACTCTTTCCGTCCTCCTGATGAACACGCTTTTCAAATGTAAAAATTTGATGAATTTAGAAAATCTCTGTAAAAAAAAAAAAAAAAATAGCGAGACTTGCTCGGACATGGTTTTCACAACATACATTAATCAATATGACGTTTTACGTGAATTCCTGATAATATTACAATTCATATTTAGAATGAGGAGTTCATTGTTAATACTTGTGCCACTGTTTTTGACCTTAATATAGTGGAATTATATGCACATATAAGTAGCTATGAGTGCTTTGAGCAAAATCGTTTATTCAAAGAGTTCTTATAATAGTGAAAAAAGATCAACAACAAAGTACAAAACCAAAAATGGAATTTCCTAACAGTAATACATACTGTGTACGAACATTGGAAAGTACAATACAGCAAACTAGTATTTTGTATGTGCACCACGAGGTTTTCGCAGTAAAGCGAATCAACGAAACCCTTTAGTAACAAGGCTTTTCCAAAATGCCACCCTGATTTAAAGGAATCAATAGAATGGACTTTGTTTCAATTGAAAATATCTGACAATTTACGATATTTCCGATGCATAATTTTATTCTTAAATATGTAAATTACTCACGATCAGCGACAGTCTTCTTCATCTTCCAAACACTACTCTCGCCCTGCTAAATAGACTTATTTTCCAATCACAAATTTCTTATATTTTACGAACACTCCGTTTTTCAAATTTATTCCTAAATATGTCAGTAACTAACGATCAGCAAGAGTCTGATACGTAATCTTTACACTCCTTTCGTTCTACTGAATGGAAATTTTTCATCTGTAATATATGACAATTTTCTACAATTCAGTTATTTCTTTTTATTCTTATATATGTCGGCAACATACGATCAGCAAGAGTCTACTTCAAGTTGCAAAAACTACCCTTGCAATACACAATACACTCACTTTCTAATTGTAAGTATGTGACGATTCAGTCCTATTACGTACTTATTATTCATTCTTAAGTATGTCGGCAATTAACGATCAGTAAGATTCTGCTACATCTTCTAAACTCTCCTTTTGCCCTTGTGAATGGGTTTACTATTAGATTGTAAAAGACAGACAATTGACGACATTTCTGTCCTTTCACCTTATATTTAAATATGTCAGTAACTAAAGATAATGAAAGGCCGTTTCATCTACCCAACATTTTCTTATCTTTTGAGTAAAACAACTATTTAATTTTAATTATCTAACAATGTGAAACAATTCCGTTATTTCATTTGTTTCTAAAATATGTCAACAAAAAACGACCATAAGTGTTTGCTTTATATACCAAAACACACCTTTCGGCAAACTCAATGAACTAACATTTCAAGTGTAAATAACTATTAATTTACGTCTATTCCGTTTTCAATATTAATCGTTGTATTCATCAATATTAATCAATATTAGTCGTTATGTTAGTATATAACGATCATCAAGTTTTTTTTATAGCAAAACACATTTTTCACTTAGTGAAATAAATCAACTTTTTATTGTAAATATTTTTTACTTTACGGCTTTCCCCTTGTTTCATCTGAATTAAGGTCATCAAATTACGATCCCCAAGGGTATCCTTTTTGTCCAAATCTTCCTTTAGCCTTAATGAATAGAATCGCTTTCCATTTGCAAATATCTGACCATTTACAATTGTGTTCTTCATTTTATTGTTAGACAATCCGGAAACTAACGATCATCATGATTCTGCTTAATCCACTAAACATTCCTTTCGCCCTATTATATGGACTTTCTTCTTAAATGTAAATATTTCAATTTAGTATATTCATTTTAAACTTAGATATGTCATTAAAAAACTATTAGTTGTTGTTGTTGAATTATTGAAACACTTCCATCGATACTTTTCGACATCAATAGATTACAATTACGACAATTCCATTTTTTCATTTTGTTCTTAAATATTTCATTAACTAAGGATTAGTAGTGTGTGCTTCTTAATTCAAACTCTTACTTTTTCATACTGAATGGCCTCACTTTTCAAAATGTAATTATCTGACAATTGACGACAATTCCATCTCTTCACTCCATTCTTAGATATGTAGACAACTATCGATCAGCAAGAGTCTTATTCAGCTTCCAAACCCTCCATTCACCCTTCCGTATAGACTCGCTTTTCCACTGTAAATATCTAGCAAGTTACGAATATTCCAATGATTAATTTTATTCTTAAATGTGTCTTGAAGGAACGAGAAGCAAGTCTGCGTCTACTTCCGTCTTTTGCCCCCGCTAAATAAATTCACTTTTAAGTTACAAATATCTAAAAATGTACAAATATTCCCTTCAGTATGTCAGTAACAAACTATCAGCAAGTGTCTGCTTCTACCGCTGGCCAACAGTGACGTTCTGAGTATTAAATGCAGCAATTTAGTACCCAAGTGCTTTAGAAATACTTCTGCAGCGTCGGTAGAACACAACAGATGAAGCAGGGTGATTCACATGTGTGAAAACAGATAACTAAAAATGCCCAGAAATGCACACATACTCAGTAAAGGTAAATTCAAAGTGATGGAAATGTAAGCACTAGCGTCCACACTATCAAAGCCACTGCCAATTCACCAATATTTCATCAATCCGTTGGAATATGATCTAAACGTTTGCTTACCAATAAGGATGCAACAACTCAGGCCAAGTTGAAACTGTGCAAGGGGACTCACTAAGAAAGTAAAAAAAACTCAAGGAATGTAAGTGATATGATAGCATGATAAATATTGAAATGTGCTCAATATGTGTCTTGATATCAACATGTAGCGAATGGACAATGTCATCATGTCCCACTACTGCTGAGGCACCGTCCCACTTGCGAAAACTAGTAAAATAACGTTGTACATTCTGCTGTTACTTCTGTAGCACATTATCGTAGAACGCAATTACAACACGTTTATTCCTCTTTGTTTGGGAAATTGCCCCGTTGCAACAAATATGACAAGAAAACTCTTAATCTATGCTTCACATTCAAGTAGACCGTGAAAATAAACTTGTATCATGTTCCTCATCTTCTGGCAAAAATGACGTAAACGAAATATAAAAAAATAAATCCAGAAATTCGTACCTTAGTACACAACACATGCCAAGAGAAATACCAAATTGAACGAAATTGGCACATATAAAAGTAGCGTTGGAACACCATCCATATGGGAACTAAAACAACATGAACAATAGGAAGAAACGTGTTAGAACTCTGATGATTTACAACTGGGTAGTAGCAGTTAGAAAATGAATCACCTAAGCACGTCGGGAGTCTGCACAAGAGCTCTTGCCAAGCAAAGTGTGTACTCCTCAAGGAAATGAATACAGAGAAAGTGAGACTCCCTTAATGCTTCAGGGCTAGAGCGCTCGCTTTCGCTCGCGTGGTCGCAGTTTCCAATCTTGCTGAGAGCCCACGACATCAGATTCAGGACCTGGGTAGTTATTTTCCTATTTTTCGCACGAAGGACGGTGTCCCAGCAGTAGTGGGACATGTTGACATTTGCCCAATAGCTACATGACGATATCAACACATATATTGGCCACATTTCAATATCTATCATGCGATCCCACTAGTGACATCTTTTTTTTACTTAGTTTCTCAGTGAATTCCCTTGCAAAATTCCAACTTGGCTTCAGTTATTGCATCCTTATTGGTATGCTACCTTGCACTTCATATAAATTGGTTTGAGGGAATATTATTGGTGAATTGCCAATGGCTTTCATATCGTTGACTCTAATCCTTACATATCCAACGCTGTAAAGTACGGTTACTGGGAATGAGTGCGTTTCCAGGTATTGTTAGTTTAGTGTTTGCACAGTTGTGAATCACCCTGCTTCATCTGTTGTGGTTTATCAACACTCCAAAGTCCTTCTGGAGCATTTGAGTACAAATTGGCTACACTTGATACTCAGAACGTCACAGTGGGGTAGCATCAGAGCCGGGCGATTATGCAACCACACACAACGAGTTGATGGTGTCTGCCATTTAATATTTGTTGTATACATCAACTTAGTGCATTCGAATTAATTTTACCCGGTAGAAATCCTATCAATTCATGTCCATTTAACCAATTTTCATTTGGGATATTACCCGGGACTTCCACGTTCCTTTAGAGAGTGCATGCTAGGATTGCGAAACTCGATTTAGTGCAATTGGGTTCTTATATTTTATTGTTAAATATGAAGGCAGATATCGCTCAGTAAGAGTTTGCTTCATCTTCCACACGGAATTTTCGCCCTACCGAATGGACTAATCTTTCAGTTGTAAACATGAGACAATTTACGACAATTTTGCTCTTTCATTTTATTCTTAAGTATGTGTCAACCAACGATTACTACGAGTCAGCTTCAGCTTCCAAACACTCCTTTCGCCCTGCAGAATCTACTCACTTTTCAGTTGTTAACATCTAACTTCGAAATTTCGGTTCTTTAATTTTTTCCTAAATGTGTCAGTAACTAAAGATCAGCGAGGGTCTTATTTCTTCAGCTTCCAAAAACTTCTTTTGCCTCATATATTACAATGGAGATTCTATTGTAAATATCTGAGAAATGATTTACAATTCTGTAATTTTTTTCCTACATATGTCAGTAACTAACGTCCAATAAGAATGTGCTTTATTCTACAAACATTTTCTTCGTTTTACTGAATGGTCACACTTACCAATTTTAAATATTTGATAATTTAAAACAAGTCCGTTTTCTCAATTTATTCTTAAATATGTAGTTAAGTTACGATCCTCTTCTTCGAAAAACTTATTTCGGATCTCTAAATATCTGATAATATTCGACAATTCCGTACTTTAATTTTAACTTAGATATGTCAATAATTAACGATCAGCAAGAGTTAAGTTTAGCCTGTTAAAACTTTTTTCTAACTCTTGTAGTATGGAATTACTATTCAATTGGAAATGTCTGGCAATATTCGACAATTCTGTTCTTTCATTTTATTCTTCTATATATCAGCAACTTACGTTCCGAAAGTGTAGGTTTCATCATTGAAAAATCGTTCGCAATACTGAATAGCCTCACTTATTAGTTGTAAAGAGTTGAAATGTTACGACAAATATTTTGCTTTTAATTTATTTTTATAATGATCTCCAAGAACCTACTTCATCTTCCGAGCACTCCTTTCAGCCTAATGATTATACATACTTTTCAACTGTAAATGTCTTACCGTTTACGATAATTCCCTTAATTTTATTCTTAACCATGTCGGAAAAAAAAACAATGATCCATTAACCCTTTCGCCCTACTGAATGGGCTCACTTTGAATCGTAAATACCTGATAATTTACGACAATTCCGTTTATTTCATTTCATTCTTATATATGTTCATGAAGAATGGACTTCAGTTTACAGTCCTCTGGCTCTATTAAATAGACTTGGTTTCCATCTCTAAGTTCCGTTGTTTACATTGTTTGATTCTATTGTTCAATTCCATTGTTTGATTTTATTGTAAAATAGACCAGTAACTAATTATCATCAAGTCTGCTTTATACACCAAAAGACACCTTTCTCCGTAGCCAAGGGACGCATGTTCCGGTTGTAAATACGTGACAATTTGGGACTGGTCAGTCCTTTCATTCTTAAAGCAGTGTGTAACATACAATCAACAATAGTATCGTTCCTTCAGCTTGCAGAAACTGCTTTCGCTTCATATATTGAAATCACTCATCAATTTAGATATCTGACAAATAACGACAATTCTTTTATTTTATTCAATTTTTAAATATGTCAGTAACTAACAATCAACAAGAACGTGTTCATGCACCAAACACTCCTTTCACTTTACTGAATGCACACACTAGCCAATTGTAGATATCAGACAATTTACCACAATTCTGCTCTTTCATTTTAATCTAAATATGTAATTAACGAACGATTAGCAAGAGTCTCCTTCATCTCCCAAACACTCATTTCACCCTGCTACTTACACTCACCTTCCAAGGTAGATATGTGATAATTTACGATAAATCCGTTCTCTTATTTTAAACTTAAATTTGTTAGTAGCTAAGGATCAAGAAAATCTGTTCCGAACACTCCTTTTGTTGTAGTGGGTGGATTTACTTTAATTCTAAGTATCGGACTACGACAATTCTAGTTTCTCATTTTATTTTTAAATAAGCCCTGAACCAACGATCAGCAAGAGTCTGCTAGAATTTCCTAACACACATTTCGTCCTACTGCATACACGCGATTTCAATTTTAATAACTGACAATTGACGTCAATTCCGTTCTTTCTTTTCGTTCTTAAATATATCGGCAACGACCGATCAGCAAGAGCTTGCTACACTTTCTAAACATTCCTTTTGCCCTTCTGAATAGACTTGCTATTCAATTGTAAATATCTGACAATTTAGGATAATTCTGTTTTACATTTTATTAAAAGAGTTCGGTAACTAACGATCATCAAAAGTATGATTTATAATACCAGAACACACTTTTCGCTCCACTGAACAGACTCGCTTTGTTTATTATACACTCCTTGAAGATATAATTACAGGCCTAATTTTTTCCACTCTTAAGGTTGTAAGTTTGTAAACATCGCAGTCGACGTAATGGTAGGGACTCGAGAAGATGAAAATTAACGAGACTTACAACACAGCTCACTGTTTACTGTTTGAAATACTCTGTTCTCTTTACCCGTGAGGAGTTCATGTGGTTCGGAGCCTACGTTTATGCAGTAGGTTCTCGTTCTCGTACGTTCTCATATAGCTGCTGAAAGAGACCCTAAACTCAAATTCAAATTTATTATTATTATTATCATTATTATAAGTAGGAAATGGAAATAGTTTTAGGGTACTAAATTTCGTGAGACATTTCATTTCCTCAAAGTTTGTTCTTACACCAATGGTCGTAACTTTTGAGGTGCATCGGGCAACTGCCCTCTTACAGGGAAGCTCCCCGCCGTTCGATAGAGGCCCATTTTAAGACAATTTTTGTCACTCATATACGATACGAAGATGAAATTATAAATGAACCATCACACATCTTGAGTACATTGTATAAACAAAACAGCACACAGAAGGTAAATTTTTAAAATGAGACTAGGGCCCATTTCAGTAAAAAATTTCTACTATTAGGTGCTCTGGGAATGATTTATATTAGTATCGCTTTGAGATTTGTCAATATGGTTCTGTTAATTAATCTGAAAAAAATCTGGTAAATACTACTCGGTGACTGAATGTTTCTGCACGATTTCAATCTTCTAGGTGCAAAAATAAGCCAGCACAAAAAAAGTACCGAAAATGCCCAAAATTCCCCTATACAGCATATTTTGATAAAAATTCCCTGACACTTCCCTAATTACCCCAGGGCCATGTGTCGCACATCATTCTCTTCAGAATAGAACTGCCTTTCATGCGGAGCCATTCACTTCTTTCCGTCATGTACCTAGGGAGTGAAAATGAGGAAAAACGGAATTTTTGAGTGAAAATAACCCTTTTTTCAATTTTTTGATCCTCTGCATCCCCTCTGTTTTAAGGCAGAAATCTGAAGAAAAAATCTGGTAAATACTACTCTGTGTACTGCATCTTTGTGCAAAATTTCAATCTTCTACGTGCAAAAATAAGACCGCCAAAAATACTTTACATACCCCCCTAAAAAGTATTACACGAAAATATAAATTTTAGACTTATGACGTCATCACCTCCTATGTCTCGACACAGGAACGTGTGTAACCATTCGTAATATCTTCTGCAATGCCTCTAGACTTGAAAAAAAACCCGGACGAAAAAGCTCAAATAGGAGAGTTATAAGGCAATGTACCATGAAACACCTGTATGGTACAAATTGTACCATGATATCCCCAAAGGGCTATTCAGTAGGTCAGAAGAGAAGTTGGAAGATGAAGTAGTCTTTCCATATCGTTGCTTACAGTTTGTGTTTTCCGTGTTTAGAGTGCATATTTCTTAATTTTATATTAATCCAAGAACTGTTACTAGGCTATAAACCAGGAACATTCGTTTCTCTAGCTCACGACCCCTAGGAAACGTAGCACCTCCCGTTGGGTTGCAAAGACTTATTGTCGCTCCACACTGCATACACTAAAACCTAGGCGTTATTTACATAGAAAGGTTTAGTAATCAACTTGCGATCATGGAAAGTGGTGTTCCACTGTGTCTGTGTATACCGTAGGAGAAAAATATTTCTGCGTGAATTATTGACGTTTGTGTTAAACGAACCTGCCAAGAACTTGCAACAATTCGACAGATTCATTCTGCTATATATGTGGGAAAGAATCCCTAAAGCCGTTGCTCTAGCCGTTGATAGAACTACTGCTTGCTCCTAAAATATACCTATTTGAAAGTCGTAGAGAAAACAACTTATACCCACTCGGAAAATACTCATGAGAGATTGTTCGGTGTAAGATGATGCCGATGTTTCAAAAGCTGCTAACATTCTTTTGAGATAGATCTAGCAAATGTGATACTATTAGTAGCATTAACACATTTTAGTAAAGACGTTTTAGTTTTAGAGTTCGTCGTGAAAACCTACTTAAAATGGTTCTGATTCATCAAGATAACCACAAACTGTTTGTAGCTTTAACCAGCGATTAATGCTACCGTGATGTAAGATTACTTTTTCATTCAAAAACATATATGTGGAGTATCATTCAATTGTACGTTTATAACAATTCTTTATTGTTTGATTCTTTATATGTTAAGATATTCAACAGCAGGTGATTGACTCCGAGGATTCTGCCATCTGCAACGACATTTAAAATAGTGTAACTGCCGTTTAGTTTACGACTCTCCTAAAAAGAAGTGAAGTATAACACTCTTAATAAAGAACGATGTTTGGATATTCCGTATATGCCAAGACTCCATGTACATTTTTGTCCAGACCGGGTCGTAAGTATGAAAGCTCTACTACACGCCCATCGCAGTTGGTTTCGACTTATTTCCCTTGGTTTTATACGACATAAGGATAATCAATGCTTACTGCTGAGCAGCTTGTTCCTTTGGGACTGCACCAACCTACTTTTGAGACAGAAGCAAACGAAGCTTAACAATTTTCTATAACAGTTATACTAGACTTATTGTCGTAAGCTTGTAAAGGATTCAAATGCAGGTTATTGGCAGGAAAATCTATTGGAGATCCTTAGGTAATTAGGTACGTGATTACCTTGTAGAACCAGGCCCGCTTCTCTTAGCCTGAGAAAGAAGTCCGGCCGATCAAATACTAAAGCTAGCGGTGTAAATCACTGATTCGCGATACAAAGTTGTTATACAGATCTGGTAGAACAGGTGTATAACATATTCAGCAAGAAAGTAATCAATTAACAGATTTTTTCTTTCTTAGGGTACATTGGGAGATTTTCAATTAAGTCACCTGAATAATATAAAACTTCCTATGCTTGCTTTGCACATCTTGTACCAGAAGCCCTGAAATTCCTTGCCTGTGAATTGTGTCCGATAACTTACTCGTCCCGCTGCCCAAGAAAAGTGAAAGAGACTGCGATAATTTTCTATTAGCCAGAAAGTTAAACTGGAGTTTTTAAAAAATATCGAGGCGTCTTTTGCAAGATTGACCCATTTCATCAAGGTTTTATATTTATAATTACCGTTTAGTTTTCGAATCTCCTAAAAAGAAGCAAAGTATAACTCTCTTAATAATGAACGATGTTTCGATATGCGGTACATGCAAAGACCTCATGTACACTTTTATCCAAGAGGGGGCGTAAGAATAAAACCTCTACAACAAGTCGATCCCAGTTGGTTTCAACTCATTTCCCTAGGTTTTATAGGCTATAAGGACAATCAAAGCTTACTTCTCAGCACCTTGATCCTTTGCGACTTTACCAAGCTGCTTTTAAGACAGAAGGTCACGAAGCTGAACAATATACCGTAACAGCTATATTACACATGTCGTCGTAAGCTTTTAAAGGATAATGGCCTGAAACTCTAATAGGAGCTCTTTAGGTAATTACGAACGTGATTACATTGTAGACCCAGGCCCGCTTCTCTTGGTATGTGAGACAAGCCCGGCCGATGAATTTATAAAGCTAATGAACTGAAAAACTGATAAGCAGAAAAGTCCTGTAGAACTTCTGTTATCGTAACAGTATTCGGGAAAGTAGGATTAATTTTGCTAATTTTGTGTCAGACGTTTAGTTAATCCCGAGAAAATTTCGTGCTTTTAATTAAGCACTGTTCGATAATCATATCTCTTGGAACTTCGCTCATGAAAGCCTCTTTTCCTGCGAATTGTGAATGTTCCTTGAGTTGTTAATTTCTTGTATAATCTGATACCGTGTTTGCCTCCAGGGCTTCCATCTGTTGAATATAATGATGTGTAAATTTTTCATCGAAAAAATGACCAGCTGCGTGATAAAACGTAAGCGTTAATTTTATTCCCTTGAAATGAAGGTTGTAGTCCCGTGTTTAATCTAGTCCCTTTGGATGAAATGGAATACGATTATGACCTTCTCTATATACTGCAGCCGAAGTTAACGTTTCGGAATTTGCCACCGTCTTAATTTTGAGATTTCCTAATATGCTTTTTGTCATGCAGTTTCATTTTCTTGTAAATGTTTCATATTGATTTCGTCATGCAGACGTTTTTAATAAGATCGCAGATCCTAGATTTTGTCATCTCCTTCGACGGTTGTGAATATCTACATAACCACATGTAGAGGTTCCCGAGCAAAGTCTAGAAGTGTTCTCAATGATCTTGAGTAGGCATAGTCATTCAGCATTTTTACTAAAGTTGTCATGCCTAGAAATTACTTAACTGCAAACCTCCTAAAGGCGTTTAGAGATTTCGCCGGTTAGAAATTGGACCGTTTTGAAATTTCTTCAGCTGAGGTAAAATTTGAACACCTTTTCAGTATAATGGCTGATCTAATGTCATAACGCATGTGCTTTGTGCACTTTTCTTGCATTTATTTACTGTATGCAGAAGTGTAGAATATAGAATATTAGTACTTGATGTTAAAATATTGAAGAAATACAGAGAAACTACACTGCTTATATCAAAAGGAAAGGTGTGTACCTCACCAATACACAATCGTGGTGGCGAAGCTTTCACAAGATGAATAGCTATCCAAAGGTTGTTTGAGAATAGGAAATCGAGAATCGAGTGAAGACTTGATTAAATATTCCGAGAAAGACAGAATTGACACACCAAGAACATGAGTATATAGCATTAGGGGGGGAAGAGGATGTCAGAATGACTAAATATGATACGATATTCCTATCAAGACAATGCTACAGTGATATAATGAATACATGCCGATGTCCAATTCTGACTTATAATTTAACAGCATTTTAAGAAGCACATAAGCCGGCATAAGTCGTTGAGTTTTACCGGACACCTCGAAATAGAACCCTCGAATCATTGGCACAACAGGTACACTCTAAAGCTGTAATTAAAAATCGAATATCCCCGTCCATCCTCAAATTTTTTCTTTAATCACCGCATCACTTAGAGACCGATTTAATCTTTTATTTATATCTCTTTTCGGACATTGTAAAATACTACTAGAATGATGTCAAGTAACATCTCTGCTAATGTTCTCATTTTAAGGAGATTTCTGTCGTTGTGGATGCATATTACTCGGAAACTCGACGATGCCTGTCGTATCGCAAGTGACCCTCAACTTGTCCATCATTTTAACGCGCTTTCTCTTCACTATACCTTATGAGCTCACCGCGATATTCATTCTTTCTCAGCTAAAGACTTCATGTTCCGGACGTCACAGGGTTTAAACTCGAATCTTTTTAACGCGAGAAGTGATATCAATTAATAACCAGCATGGTACTCACCCAGACCTTAACGAATGAAGATTTTAGAGATTCCCATCCTTCCAGTCAGATGGTCACTTCAGAACTCTTCCTAGTTCCCAACTCTTTTTCGCCCACCTACCTTTTCTTCCTAGTTTTGGTAGCGTCATTTCTTCCGCTTACCATTACATTTTTAGAGTTACTTCATAACATGAAGTAGGAAGTCTTATTATTTCCTTTGTACATTGCTGCATAACATACTTATGTATTTCCTATTTAAAAGAATGTTTTAACTGGACATAGTTTTGATTTATTATGAGACTTCCTTAATTTCTTTGCATGTGTGAATGACCTACAGCACCAGACTGGGAATTGGATTTTATTTGCAGCTAATATAACAAGGTTTACAAAATTATGAAGCCAAAACCAATAAAATATTAATCGCCCTTCACCAAAATGCTTTAGTCATATTACATTCCTCCCCGCTTGGTTATTCGGCATCTCCGATGTCGATATAAATATTTAAAAATCAAAGTAACACCAAAACACTAAACAAATTTAATATATGTATAAGACGTTTTGTTAAAATAAAAATCAGTTTGTGACAAGCTGAAATGAATGAGTTATAAAACACTGCTTAGTCCAAGATAATCATATCAACCATAGAAAAGAAGTCGTTATGATTAGGTTTGCATATTACGAGGTCAGTAATACAGTCACAAGAATATGCATGCGTCCCTGCAATGTCACATGTAAAAAAAAATCTCCACACAGCAAAACAGAATATAGGTCAGTTTTACATTGTTTGTGTTCTGAGATGGAGGGATGGGATGGGATGAATTACATGTGTTTTCAAGATTTGTTTGCTGATATATTGGTAAGTATGTGTTTATATCATTATATAAAACAAAATTCACTGGTTTTCTTGTTATATAAACACTGATTTTATGTTAAGAATATAAATTTGTGTATTTGCACTAATATTTGCAACTGCACTACACTAAATAATTGTGAATGTATGTATATTGTGTATATAAGTAACATGAAGATAATGATAATTATATCCATCACCATAACTATTCGTGAATTCACTCTCAGTTTTCTTTTTACTAGAAATTAAATATACACTAAAATCACCACACTATTTATATAATTATATATATAATATTTCCACTATTGATACGACATTATTTCAACAATAATCAATTATCACTGTTCAATTACATATAGACTTGCGGGAGGGAATATCACACTAGGGGGGGTTCAGACGAGTATTTCCTGGTTCATCCTATTTCCAGTGGATATGGCAGGAATCCAGTTGTGTCCTCTTCCGTTGCACTTGTTGAAATTTTAGTGTCCATGGAAAATATATTGGTGGAATTTTAGTAGTTAATATCGTCTTGGTGTAGAGAATGATTATTTCTTAGCATATGGTATGTCGATATAGCCGCCTTGAATATATTCTTTAAAGTCAATGGTTGGTGATTTGTAAATACAAAACTGTGGGATGTCTTAGAGTACACAAGTTCGCAAAACACAAGTTTTATATAATTATCCCTTAGTCTCATTCCTTGCCGCTAGCGCAACTCTAAGTAAAATTAAAAAAAAAAATATATTCTTATAAATATTAAGGTCATCTAATTTAAAAAATAAATTTCAAAAAAATCAAAAATAAAAAGTAAAATAATTGTTTTGAGCCCTCAGGTTGCTAAATATATAATGTGCTTATAATTAGTTTATTCTTTCTTTAATCACAGCATATAATTCTCGCAATTTTAAATCTCATGTGTAGTTCTCACCCGTATTCGCTCGTAGGTCTACAGTATATCGTAACGGTTCATAAATTATTTGTTTTAATTTGTTTTATTAATTAATCTTTAAAGCGAGCACTGTTCTCTTCCCCGATATCTTTCCAGCAGTCGGTGGAAACGTGGGCTTCTTGTATGGAGTATGATAACTTTTGTGGGCGCTAAAAGCCACAAAACCAAAGTTTGGAATAAGCAAAACAAACAAGAAAAACTAATCATGTGTTAACAATCCAAAATCAAAATTTACTCTATTAACCTTAATCAACATAACTAATCCTATTTACTATAAACCCACAAAGGTCGATCATAGTAATTTGATAAGAATTTAAGCTATTTAAGGTATTTTAACAACCATTTTAATGTTACCATTTTGAATATGCTTAGTATCAATACTGGATCTATTATAACTATTTTTGATTAGTTAGTTTATAGACTCTTTTATGCCCTTTTATTAATAAATCGCTTCATAAACTTTTAAACTTTAATTTACTATGCGTCAGTACACTGCCAGTGTAATAAATCCGTTCTTTCCCGCGTGTCACTGTACTGACACAGGCGAAAAGTCTACTTTGACCCGCGACACACCGGTTGAGAACCAACGTTTTTGGTTCCTTTCACTGTGGGCTATCTCTTCATACAATAAAGCACATCATTTTGAAAAATAAGTGTGCTATTCCTACTTTTATCTAATTTTTAACAGCGATAAGGATTTAGGTATGTGATATTCACAAAGAATGGCTTTTAAATTTTAAAAAAATTTACGTTTCGCAAAATTTTATGATTGTTTCGCAGGGAATATTGTCATGGTAATTAAATGTTTTTTCTATAGCTCGTAATCGCCGAAAGAAAAAGAAAGTCTTCTTTTTTTTTTACCACAGCTAGAGGTACGGGTAAGAGAGAAGTTAGGCAATTGTGGTTTCCTGCCGTGCTAGAATGAACATATGTCGCCACAGAAAATAATTTATGAGCCACGAATAGAAAGTTAATTATGTTATCTCAATTTCGTTTTAACAAGTGGACGATACACACAACTTGCCCTCCTACCCCCTTCCCTCAAACCCGCGAGCTGAAACTGCGTCGTTTGTTGCTTGTTGTGTCAAAACCATGTGACACTTTCCGTTCGCTTTTGTAGCTGGTATTCTTTTACGCAGGAGAAAGACTATTTTTAGATACCTTCACAGTGTTCGCCTAACCTTTGAGAAGATGGCGTCAACAAGCTTTGCGAAGAAGCAATTGAACAAGCACTGTGGGAGGACAGAGTCACGGAAGATGTAGATGATTTGGAAGGTGCTGACAATGACGAACCAGAGATCAAACCCGAGACATTAAGCGAAGACAATTCCGAAATTACGACGAAACACGTCCAGGCTACAGGCATTGGGTTCGACGGCACAGATCAAAACCTTCTCCTACATACACTTTCCCTTTCACTTTGCAAGCTGGACCAAAGACCGGAAGACTGATTGCAGTATCAAACACCTTTGACACCTTCAATAAGGTGTCAGAAAGAAAAATATAGTAATAACCTTATTTCATTCTAAGACCTCCACCAAAAAGTTTTCGCATTCGGAAGGATGTACGTGCATTTTCAATAAAATTCTTTACAAACAAAATTGAAAAAAAGCAGTGGGGGTGTTTTCACTCCAAGTTTAGCAATTTTATCTAGATTTTCGATGTTTGGCGCTACCCGGCACCTCCTCAGTTTGTACCATGTCACAGGACCCAAAATTATACCTGGGACGTCCCTTAAGAATATAAAAGTTATTTCATAATTTAGTCGCATTTAGTAACGTCAGAAAAAATGCTTTTTTGATACACTGCAATGACATAAATTTTACACATTTTTTCGAATTTGCAGGGTGTCAGAAAGTAACTTATAGTAACAGTACTATTTCATTCTAAGATCTCAGCCAAAAAGATTTCGCATTCGGAAGGATGTACGTATATTTTCAATAAAATTCTCTACAAACAAAATTGAAAAGAAGGTAGTTGGGGGTGTTTTCACCTCAAATTTTGCATTTTTAAATTTTTTTTATCTTTGGCGCCCCGTGGCGCCCCCTCGGTTTGTACCAAGTATCTCAAATGATCCCCAAAATTATAGCACGAATCTTCGGCAACAAAATGTTTTCTACGTTATGTCTCTATACGCAATAGAAGTTATTTTAGAAGCTATTTTTTTATACACTACAAACTATTAAAATTCATTTAAATTTTTCGCGGAATGGAGAAGCTTACAGCCTGTTGGCCGGCGGTATTAAAGGTCTCATTCATCTTCTTCATAAAAACATTATATTAGACTTCTAATGTATCTTGTATGTTTTTGGTGATATGTAATTTGGTAGTTTGTTCATCTTCTCTTTCCTGTATCTTACTCATATGCTTTCTTATTGACATTAATTTTCTTTTTTTCTTCCCGTTTATTTTTAGATAGAGATTAATTTTGTAAACCTCTTGTAACTTGGATAAACTCCTGTAATAGGCAGCAATTTATAAATAAATAAAAATGTGAATACAAGATAGATAAATCGTTGTGATTGTTGTGATCAGTGCACTAGCCTAAAGATATTCTCTGCAAGGTTTTCGGTAGAAAGAGAGGAAATACGTTTGGTAGTCATGTTTGAGTTATATATGTGTGTGCACGAAGTCTTCTAGAGAAATGTCCAATCAAAAATAGGCTTACAAGTTATATATATAATGATTATATATATATATATATATATATATATATATATATATATATATATATATATATATATATATATATATATATATATATATATATATATAAAAGACTTATAAACAAATGAAGAAACTTAATTCTTTCATAGTATTCTAACAATGAAATAAACACCAGCGGAAATTCGTTGAAAACGAATATTTAGAATTTTAAAAATATTATCATCAATGCTTCTTTAGCAGTGATTAAAATTATTTTGTTTTATTGCGCACCTTGTTACACATAGGTATACAATATGAACTAATAGAATCTTCAACTAGCGTTCGCAGTTTTCAATCTCCATCAGTTAACTCAGCGGAATGAGGTGAAAACGATAACCCAGGCAGTTACTACGACGTCACGACTGCCATAGGTCACTTTTCAACCACTTGAAGATCTGCGAATGTATTATTTGTTCCCACTGTCGAAAGTTTCATGTGAATGCAAGAGGAGAGCCATTAATTTCCTGCTGAAAAGCATCCGTTCATAAACGCAGAAAAGGATTTTCTTCATATCAATAATAATAGCTTTCCTGACTGTAGAGCCAGAAATTTAAGCATCACTAACTGCAATGATAGCACAAAAGATTTAAACTTCCGGCAGTCGCGCTGTTGTAAAAAGTACAATAGTGTTGTATGTTTTCTGGACGTCACTACTCGATTAAGTGGGAAAGCTAGCTGTGTTATGTATGCCTTCCTTCCCTTTCTCCTCACCACTCCACCGGAAGTCAACCCCTGCCACGCCACGTTTCAGTCCTCAGACGCACGTTCGTCCGAGATGGATCGTCCTTGTACTTTTTACAACGCGCGACCACTTGTGTTAGTCGTTTGATAACAAATATTACAATAAATACTTTATTTTTTGTGTGTGCTTTCCAAAATTGTAAGGCTTAGTATTGAAGAAGAGGGTATTGAAGAGGAGGACGATGGTGGAAGCCTGGAGCCTGATAGTAACAGTGACCTAACTGATAAAAATATTGAAAACGATAGTCGTTCAGACGAAAGTGAAAGAAGGGAAAGATGATGATGTGGTGTATAGTGATCAAGATTTTGTCCTTGGAAAGGATATTTGGAGTAAAACATTAGAGGTATATACAAAACGCCTCTAATGCTAGCACAAATGCTAAAGTTATTCTTTCCAGGAAAAAAAGATTTTCCACAAACATCTTGGGATGGTCCTATTGAAAGGGCATCTAACAAGTAGAGCGCAAATGAAATCGTTACCTCAGGATATTTTTATTTACTTGGATCGCTAGAAACAAGAACCTGCGAGACAAGCTTCTACTTCAAATGAACCTCCAACTAAGAAAATAGGAAGGACAAAAAAAAATCTATGAAGTATGACACACATCCAGAAGCAAACTCTATGTTTGAGATGTGGTGAACTTAATGGTGCTGCCGATAAATTGTAAGAATTGATAAACTAGTAAATCACTATGACAAATATTTTTGAGGTTGTAGTTTCTATTTGACAATTTTGTATATACAAATAATAAATATTGATGTTAAATTCTTCAAATTTGGTAATGAATACCCGTAAGTTCATTTATATCGTATCCCTATAGTAACATTCAAAAGAGTGGAAATAAAAGGGGATACAAAACAACACATTCAATAAATTCGATCAGTTACATATACATTATTATATGTTAACATATTATGTATTTTTATATTGTCTTATTATTATATATTAAGTCAATAACATGTTTAATGTTAGGTGTTGTAAAAATTACAACGCACTACTACTCGGATGACAGAGGTAGGCGCGACTACCGGAAGGTAAACGTTATCTAAGTTGGGAAAACTGCTGACGTCATTAAAATCTTGTACATACATCATAAGATGTATCCTTGGTGCTCGAACTGTGGTTGCTCATGCATTTTCCAAGTTATTACAGCTAGTAGCTATTTCAAATGCAGAAAGAGAATAGATCGACCTGTTTATATATCCATTTGTTCCACTAACTGCTCCGCAACAATCCGAAAATATAAAGAATCTTACCCCATGGGTAAAAGAGTTCGTTCGTGTTCGGGATAATAATGGTATTGACGCCTTAACCTTGCACTCCCTAAAGATCAAGAAATCTATACCTAAACAGAATGTCAAATCTGAATATTGAAAGCAAATTAGCCGACGGTGATATCCGACGAGCAGCCCGTTTACTTATGTCAGATGATACAGTAGTAGCCCAAAGTTTGATACGTTTTTGGAGAAACATCCAGCCTAACTTGGTACATTTACTTCACCGAATCTTTCAGAAGATCACAACAGGGTTCAATGAGTTTCAGTAAGCGAAGTTAAAAATGCTATACAGTCTTTTCCATCTCGTAGCTCAGGAGGTCTAGATAGTTTTTGCTCTTCGATTCTCATAGATCCTTTTTGGTATCAAACCTATTGCCATAGGGAATATTATAACAGTATGGATTGGCTTGAATTTTTAAACCAACCCTCGTATTATTCCAATATCAATTCTTGGAAATGAAATGCGACTAGTCAACAGTTGGGAGAGAACAATGCTCAGGAATTTCTCACCCAAAAGGTACCTCACATTTCCAGACAGCCCTACTTCTTCCCGTCAGTCCATATAAGGTTGAGTAATTTTGCTACCCTCGAGAGAAACGCCCACGCACAAGTCCTCATGACGATGACAGAGTTTTACGTGACAATGTGAAGTCTATCAATAATCGTCGATTGTACAACTTATTCGAACAATCAGTGTTTTTAATGTGATTTCTATTAACCTGTGGACCATTCATTATATATTATTAACATTATAATAATACAAAAACTCAATGCTCTCTACGAACTATATTGTAGTTTTGTCAGTGTATTCTTGCGCTACTAACTGGCAACTATGCGAGGTATGAAGAGAAGCGTGTGTGTTCTCCAAGACGTTATACGAGTTGAATGTACTAACTTTCTGTCTTCAGGAAGCCAGTAAAGTCTGAATAATGAAAGCCATATAATCAAACAACTGTAATACACACACCGCAATGTCAAGCTAGTGCAACATACTAAAATTTGGAACAGTACTACGTGTACAAATTATGTTTTAACAGCAGTGAATTTTATTTCGAATATCCGCCGTGATCATCGCGCGCGTTTACGGATCATCTCGAAATCTTTGGGCCAATTTCTTTTCGAGTGAAATGTTAAAATTAATATGAAAATATTAATATTGTTCTAAATCATATGTAGTGTAACCCACATAGTGCATAATAATACAAAGTTATTTACAATTCTTGTTATCATTTCTAAAAATGATGATAGTGCTAATCAGATGCGTTTAGTAAGTTATTTTTTTTCTTTTCTTAGTGATTGAAATGTGTACAGGTTAGAACGTATGCGACATAAAATGTTTGTCAGAAGGTAAGGTATTTATCAATAGAGAAGTTCAAACATTTACTTTCGTCTTCCACTACTCGTCTGGTGTTAATCACGCTTGGCTATCCTACCTTGCACTTTTTACAGGTATTGACCAATGTATCTTGGAGCTGACGTAACAGCGATGGTGGGTATATGGCTTAGGCCTGTGATACATATAACGCCCGAATCCTAGGACCGTGGAGGAGTGAAGATACTTGTTTATTGCCAGTCTTTTACGTCATTTTACTAATTTGTGTATTAGAATGAAGTTATAAAGGAGACTTTGAGAGGTCCAAGGTTCGAATCCCAATATTACTATTATTAGTCGGTCTTCTCGCACTGGAACAAACGAGTATCGAACCTAGAACCGGCACTCCCATTATATCTGGCTTCCCTCACAGGAACAGACCTTATATCTGACGCACCGAACAAAGACAGATGTTTTAGTGGGGAGAAAGCGAATATTTGAACTTCACTATTTTGTATTCAATGTCTGGTGTGTTGTGTTTTGTAGTATAATATTTTACAATGTCAAGTCCTAGCGAAATGGAAACACTGCTTGAAGCAGTACAAAAATTGTCCGCAGATTTAGCCAATACTAACCAAGTGATAAAAGATAATCATAATGAGTTAGTCAAACAAGGTAATAGTGTAAAATCAGAAATTACAGAGTTACGTGAAAAACATGAATTTTCAACTCAGGAACTTACGAATGGTACACAGAGAGTAGAAGCTGAGTGCAATGCCTTTAAAGTAGAAATTAAAGTTGAAATTGAAAATTTGAAACATGAAGTTAGGGATCTTAAGGCAGAAGTAAATGATCGTTTTAATGAAATGAAAATTCAAACGAACAATCAGCTGATCGAGACACGGAATGAGTTGTCATTAGCTATCCAGCAGGTTGAAGCCCAAAGTTGTAGTTCACTAACTCAAATGAAGCATGATTTTCAACAGATTTCTAACACGTATGAGTGTAAAATCGTAGATCTTGAGGAGAAAATACGTAGCAATCGAAATTCATTGGTAGACATTGAAAGTAAAATTCAAGCTCACCAAGCACAGGTAGTCCAGTGCATGCAAAAGGTAACTCTAAATGAAAGTAGTGTAAACAATTGCGGCATGGAAATTGATCGTATTAATCAATCGTTACTTTTTCTCAAAAATACAGTAGATCGTTGTAACAATAGTGTAGTAGAATTAACAAACGATAGGGAAAAAGAATCAAAACAGTATGTTCAGATCCAGAGTACTGTTTTGGAGGTTAAAAATGAAATTGGTAACCTCAAACAAGAACTGCAAATGTTACAAGCTCAACTAACCTTGACGCAAAAACAAATTTTGAACTTGCATGTGGAATCTAGACCTAGTAGCATTGCTAATACTCGTAGTGTAACTAATTCACTATACAGTAGTGTAGCTAATACCTCATCAACCCGAAGTTCCACTAGTCGTAGTAGCAGTAGCGGCACTAACACAAGTTATGAAGCTAATAGTAAACCAAAATCTAAAAGAAAAAACCGTAGTCGCATTCATCATAGAAAACCAGTTCAGATTACGAATGCTAGGCCCATTAAGCGTAGTGATATTGAATCGTTTGAAAAGTTCTTAGGACATGAAAGCGAAATTACAGCTTCAAACTTCTTGGAAGTGTTTGAGAAAAATGTTAAATTAATGCAAATTCTTGAAGAGCAGTATTTAGATATTTTAGATTTCTTGATGCAAGGATCTTCCAAATCTTGGTTCCTTACTCGTAAACCCGACTTTAAATCATATAGTGATTTTGTTTGTGCTTTCAAGCAACAGTTCGAATCTCCGCAAGTTGTAGCTGGTAAAATGTCAGTATTGCAATCCAAAAGGTATGACCCTAAAGTCGACGGTACAGTTTACCAATTTGTAGCAGATCGCTACCATAAGATTCGAGAACTGAATGAAAACGTTAGTGAAGCTTTTATTTTGAATACAATTAAATTGTTATTGCCTAATTATTTTCAGAAACAATTGGTTTTGTTACCATCCTTAGATTTACAAAGTATGTTAAATGTTGTTCAAAATCTGGAAACATTGTCGAAAAACAATGACAACTTTAGAACAAATAGTGGATTTCTTAAGAAACAGATTCGTGTAAATCAGGTTAATGTCCAAGAAAATGAAAGTAATGAACATAATTTTAGAGAATCACAACATCAAAGCAAAAACAAAGGTAAAAAGCAACCCCACAGCAAAGGTAAAAATCAACATTTTAAGAATAAGAATAAACCTAGGAACGTTCATTCTCAGCGTAACCCTGAAAACGATAATCAGTATGATAGCCAAGAAGCTATACATTACACTGATACTAGGCGCGCTGATAATGGTGGGCACACGCCTCAACCATTTCCAACTTTTCATCCTGGTAACCAACCACCTTTTATTTCAAATTTTAATCAATCTCGTACCTTCCCTCCTCCTACATCATCAGGTAATCAGAGTAGACAAACACCGTTAAACTAGAAACGCTCTGCCGAGAGAGTGCTTCTGGTAGAGCTTATGAAAACTTTAGTAATAGTCACGATTTTAGTAACGAAGATGCACTCACCCCAATTTTTCCTGTGGAATATGTAACGTTGAGTAAAAATATTAATAATGTTGTTAATTGGGACTTAGATATTTCTGAAGATGAAATAGAAATCGATGAAAATGTAAGTAAGGGTAATAACACTCGCACTGCAGAAATTTATTGTAAAGTATTAGATACTCAGTTGAAAGCATTGTGCGATACAGGGGCATCAGCATCCCTTATCAGTTTTGAGGCATGGAAACGTATTTCTTCCGTAATTTCACATCCGCAGTTAAAACTTGCACCACATATTCTCTTGGTAGATTATTCTGGTAAAAGAAAAAAGCAGGTTAAGGGTGAAGTAAATATTTGTGTGGAAATAGAACACTTGATGTTCGACATAAGAGTTCTGGTAGTAGATGAATTAAACACAGAGTGCTTGTTAGGTCGCAATTTCCTCACAATCGCCCATGCGATGATAGATTTTTCGAAAAACGTAATTAGTTTTTCTGACGGAAAAGAAATTATTGTTGTTCCTATGCTCATTGAAAAATCTCATAGCAAAGAAAATAGTTGTCAACCTAAGAAGATTCTGACTTATGCTGATCGAATAAATAAACCTGTTGACACTGAGTTAGGTATTTCTGTAGAAAATAATAACTTGTCAGATGAAAGTTCAGAGTTCGAACCCAATCATGACTATACATCTTCAGCATGTCCTGTATTAATAGATTGGTTTCACAAAAGGGTAAATTAGAACAAGAGTGGATCCGTGTTTTACATGAACGAGATCAGGCGTATTCACAGTTGAGAAAAGAGTCGAAAAATTTTCGAATAAAGAATCTTAACATAAATCAAGCAGTAGAAGAGAATTTTTTACTCGAGTATTATGGTTTACAAATGTCAGAGATTGATAATGAGATTCAAAATGCTCATGGTAATAGCGAAAGTAAACAGGAAAGTTGTGGGGATAAGGTATCAAATGATAATGTTATTTTTGAAAATATGTGTGCTGTAGCAACAATAAACGAAATTAGGGAAAAGGTACATAAATGTGATCATTTAAGTAATGAGGAAAAACAGCAATTATTTGATTTGTTGGTAAAACACCGTGATATATTCACAGATTATCCAGGCAGGTGTAATTTATATGAATATTCCATAGACGTTGACACTACTAACCCCATAGTAAAACGGCAATATACGTTACCCTACCATTTTAAAGAAAGCATTGACAAGCAAATCGATCAATGGTTAAAAGTAGGTGTCATTGAACCAGCAGTGTCGATACATAGCCACCCAATTTTCTGTGTACCTAAGAAAAACACCACTAAACCTAGAGTCGTAGTTGACCTAACTGAGCTCAATAAGCATGTTAAATTAAAACAATTGAAAGTAAACCGAATTGATGATTTATTGTTGAAATTTCAAGGTGCTAAGTTTGTAAGTTCAATTGACCTTGTGTCACCGTATTCACAAATTCCTGTGTCTGAGGAATCTCGTGATTTCATTGCCTTCTCTTGGAACGGTCATATGTACAGATTTACTGTTATCCCATTTGGATACATAAATGGTTCTGTTGCTCTCATAGATGCATTACAGAAGGTGCTAGGTTATGCATTGTATAATAAACTTGTTTCATACATCGACGATTTAAGTATTCCAACCTTTTCTTTTGAAGAACAATTAAATTTATTAGATCAGTTGTTTACTAAGCTGAGTGAAGCTAACATGACTGTTAACCTTTCAAAATCTTCATTTTGTAAAACTAGTTTTAAATTTTTGGGTTTTGTCGTATCACCTGAAGGTATTTGTAAAGATCCTTCCTACGTATAAGTTATTCGCCAACTACCTCGTCCAACCAATATAAAACAATTGCAACGAGTTTTAGGCCTTTTCGAATGGTGTTCTAAATTTGTACACAAGTTTGCTGAACTAGCTGTTCCTTTATTTGAACTTATCCAGAAAGAAAAAAAATGGATTTGGACTCCAGAATGTGAACATAGTTTTCAGTCCCTTAAAGGCAGTTTGGTTCAAGATGTACTACTCACTCACCCAAAACTTGATTCCGATTTTTCATTGATCACCGACAGTTCACAAGTGGCCGTGGCTGGCATACTTTTTCAAGAAATTGATGGTAAGCGTAACATTATTGGCTTCTGTAGTAAAACTTTAAATAAAGCGCAGCGTGCGTATACTACAACTGAACAAGAGGCGTTAGCAATAGTGATTTCTATTCGTAAATGGGGACATTTACTGTATGGTAAACATGTTAAAGTGTATACTGACCATAACTCTTTAGTGTACTTACATAAGATCAGAAATTGGAATTCTCGTTTAGCTCGTTGGAGTCTTGAATTACAAAGTTTTGATTTGGAAATTGTTCATATTCGTGGAATTGACAATAAAGCCAGTGACGCCTTGTCACGTATAGTTTTAGCTCCTAAAACTGAAACTCATACGGTGAATAACCTCGAAGTGCTACCATCATTTTTCGGGAATATGACCATACAGGAACTAGTCGAAAAACAACATGAACATACAGAATATGATTCAATAATGAAATTTCTTCAAAATCCTAATGACCCATACTCTAAGGTGAAAAACCGAAATCTTGAAAAATTTTATAAACTTGAAAATGGTGTACTTTTGAACAGAAATTTCCATTTCCCAAATTCTTGGAGAATTTGTATTCCACCTCCATTAGTTCGTTTTGTCGTAGAACATATGCATTGTCAACGAGGTCACTTTGGAATTGAAAAAACTTTTGGTTTTGTAAATGAAATTTGTTACTGGAAATCCATGAGAAAAGATATCAGCAATTTTATTAATGATTGTATTGTATGTAAAGAAACGAAAGTAGAAACATCACCTCCGGCTAGACCAATGGAAAGTATTACTGTTAATGGTCCTCGTGTACTCGTTTCAATCGATATTTTAGGACCATACGTTTCTTCTTCCTCAGGTTATAAATATGCGTTGTCAATTTTAGACGTTTTCACTAGATATTACACTTTGTATCCTATGCGAAACGCTACCACCAAATGTGTATTACGTTGTTTAGAATCATTGTATTTTTTGCATTTAGGTATTCCTAGTGCTATTTTGGTTGATAATGGTAGCTGTTTCATTTCTCGAAAATTTAAAGAAAAAATGTCAGAATATGGAATCAAAATACATTACGTAACACCATATCACGCTTCTTCTAACCCAGTTGAACGAATCCATCGTGAGACTAATCGCCTATTTAAATTGTTTTGTAGTGAAGATCACACTGCTTGGGAAAAATTCATTCCTCAAATTGTAATTTTGTTAAATTATTCAATCTCAAGTAGCCTAGGTGTAAGCCCCGTCAGCTTGCATTTGAATGTAAAACCCTCTGAATCAGTATTTAAACATTTTGGTATTGTGGTTACTGAAAAGGACACAGATGAATATGTTTTGTGGGATAACAAATTAGATATGGCAGATTTGAAAAGAACTGAAATAATTCGTAAAAGAAATGTTAAGCATAACCTGAAACAAGAAAGTAAATAAAAGGTAAAGGAAAATGATTTAGTTTTCTTGAAGCAAACGAATTTGAGTTCAGCCATAGACAAAAGAATCTCAAAATTTCTTTATCTGTACAAAGGTCCCCTGTTGTGTTCTAAAAAGGTCTCAGAAATGGTTTTTGAGTTAACGGATCCACTCACTGGTAAATGTTTAGGATTACATTCAGTTGACAGATTAAAAGTTTGGAAACCTACTAAAGAAACAAAGAGCATTTGGCTTAATTTAGCTACTAAACACTGTGGAACCAAAAGTGATGAGATCCTAAAAGAACAGAGTAAACGCTCAGAGTTGAATAGTTGTATTGAAGAAGTAACCTATGATTCTATCAATGCTGTAAAGGTAAATCTTTCAAACCAATGTGATTCCAAAATTGACTCCAATAGAATTGGTAAAATCCTTGATGAAGTTTTAGAATTAGATTCATATTTAAAATATCTCACTGAATCATCATGGTGTAACGTACATAACTTAGAGTTTGCATTGACAAATTTTATTAATCCTCTCGTTTTGTTTAATTAGCATTCTGGTAAGATCACAGTGATCAACTTAGGATGACTGACTCCTACTGATGTGGTGGGCTACCGCAGCCTTGTTTTCCAACTAAACACGCCTACGTGGTGAACCACTGAGTCACAAACGGGGAAAAAAATCATTGAATTAATGTTCAAATGCAAATGTGAGATTAGTAAAATGAATACTTACATGATAATTGTTAGCAACTATTGTTGCATTTACTTTATATTAATCTTTTCGTTGAATACGAAAACATTTCAAGTAGTACTTGAAGACATTGAAGCAAAGGTCCCTCCACGATTATGGGTTATCCATATTATGTAATGCCCGGAGTAGGCAATTTTCTTATTAGTCCCCTCTATATTATTTTTGAATTTTAACCAAACGTTCTATCTTTTCACTTTGCTTCGGGGATGGAAACATATTAATAAATAAATGGGGTAGGGTCTTGTGAATTTAATGCAGGCAGTATATTTTCATATACTTTGAGCGTGACGAGCTCATATATGCCTAGTCTTTCATTTCATAGTAAATGAAATATTTTTGTGTTATCTTTACACATGTAATCTTAATAAAATGTGAACCTATCGTGTGCACTATATCATATGTTTTAGTTGTGTTGAATTATTTTGAATATTCTTGATAAATATTTTCTGTTAATATGTCAATGAAAGTACATTTTTGAATTTTATGAATAATATTGATGTTTCAAATATAATAAATTTTTATGCATTTAGCCGTAAGGAATGTTTTATCTTTATGAAAAGTAAAATCATGATAAGTTGAATTACTTAGTGATATATGCTATTTTTGAATGATATTATGTGTTTTATTTTAGAAATTAAGAAGCATTATTACAGAATATTAAAGCAACTCTGCCATTTCAAACTTATTGGTATACATTTAGTTTGTATTGTTGTGTATTCTTAAATATGGCATTGAATACGATACCGCATTGAATACAATACCTTACCAATATGCTTTATTGAATATATTATTGTATTAAATATATTAATATGTTTGTGTAATTTGGTTTGAATTATGAAAAACATTATGAAGTATAATGTTGAATAATATTTTGAATTACAAATAGCTATTGATTTATATTCAAATAGTGAAATTATTTTGTGTTTACATTTCAAGAAATAATTGAAATAAATGAAAGATATAAACAAATAATAAAAATGAAAGGACTCAAAAGACATTTACGAAATGGCCCTCGCGTTATCGTAAATGGCCCTCGTGTTCGTTATTCTTCGAATTTCGCGACTATGTGCGTCCGAGTGAACTTACGAACTGTTATTCTTCAGTAAAAATTAACTTCAAATGACATTAACCCTCTATGGACTAATGGAGTGCTGTGATTGCTGTAGTGTTGCAATGTGGTTAGGAAGATTTGGATTCCAGGGTTCTCGCCCACTTCTGTGATACCTTCAGTGGACAGTCCGTCTGACGCCATCTATAACAGTATGGATTGGCTTGAATTTTTAAACCAACCCTCGTATTATTCCAATATCAATTCTTGGAAATGAAATGCGACTAGTCAACAGTTGGGAGAGAACAATGCTCAGGAATTTCTCACCCAAAAGGTACCTCACATTTCCAGACAGCCCTACTTCTTCCCGTCAGTCCATATAAGGTTGAGTAATTTTGCTACCCTCGAGAGAAACGCCCACGCACAAGTCCTCATGACGATGACTGAGTTTTACGTGACAATGTGAAGTCTATCAATAATCGTCGATTGTACAACTTATTCGAACAATCAGTGTTTTTAATGTGATTTCTATTAACCTGTGGACCATTCATTATATATTATTAACATTATAATAATACAAAAACTCAATGCTCTCTACGAACTATATTGTAGTTTTGTCAGTGTATTCTTGCGCTACTAACTGGCAACTATGCGAGGTATGAAGAGAAGCGTGTGTGTTCTCCAAGACGTTATACGAGTTGAATGTACTAACTTTCTGTCTTCAGGAAGCCAGTAAAGTCTGAATAATGAAAGCCATATAATCAAACAACTGTAATACACACACCGCAATGTCAAGCTAGTGCAACATACTAAAATTTGGAACAGTACTACGTGTACAAATTATGTTTTAACAGCAGTGAATTTTATTTCGTATATCCGCCGTGATCATCGCGCGCGTTTACGGATCATCTCGAAATCTTTGGGCCAATTTCTTTTCGAGTGAAATGTTAAAATTAATATGAAAATATTAATATTGTTCTAAATCATATGTAGTGTAACCCACATAGTGCATAATAATACAAAGTTATTTACAATTCTTGTTATCATTTCTAAAAATGATGATAGTGCTAATCAGATGCGTTTAGTAAGTTATTTTTTTTCTTTTCTTAGTGATTGAAATGTGTACAGGTTAGAACGTATGCGACATAAAATGTTTGTCAGAAGGTAAGGTATTTATCAATAGAGAAGTTCAAACATTTACTTTCGTCTTCCACTACTCGTCTGGTGTTAATCACGCTTGGATATCCTACCTTGCACTTTTTACAGGTATTGACCAATGTATCTTGGAGCTGACGTAACAGCGATGGTGGGTATATGGCTTAGGCCTGTGATACATATAACGCCCGAATCCTAGGACCGTGGAGGAGTGAAGATACTTGTTTATTGCCAGTCTTTTACGTCATTTTACTAATTTGTGTATTAGAATGAAGTTATAAAGGAGACTTTGAGAGGTCCAAGGTTCGAATCCCAATATTACTATTATTAGTCGGTCTTCTCGCACTGGAACAAACGAGTATCGAACCTAGAACCGGCACTACTATTATATCTGGCTTCCCTCACAGGAACAGACCTTATAATATATGTTCGAGAAAATCAGCCATAATTATATGCTTCAGATTATGGGACCCTCTTAAGAATTATCTGTTTCCCCATCAACTTAGAGTTTGTATTTCCAACGGAACCGAAGCAGCCGTTCATGCAAACAGGGTATATTTTTCCTCCACACGCAACCCTCCAAAAGTTACCGTAAAGCTGGATTTCCTTAACGCTTTTAATGAACTTCGCTGGGACTTCTTGCTTACTGAGGTATTAAACTATTTTCCCGCAATATAGCCATATGTTCGCCAGTGTTATGCTCAACCTATTCTTAGGCCAATGCCATATTTTATCCCAGAGACGAGTACAATAAGGTAACCCCTTAGGCCCAGTACTTTTTGCCATAACAATACATTCTTTAGTACATTCAATTAATACTGAACTAAAAATCTGGTATTTAGATGATTGGACTATTGCTGACAAACCTGAAGCAGTCCTTTAAAGGTTCACATATAAATCAAAAAGCATCAGCTCTTGGCGTACATTTGAATTTCTCAAAATGCGAAGTTGGTTTGCTTGGATCAGATGAAGATACATCAGACCAATTATTGAGAAGATTTAAAGAAGTTTCCCAAGAATACCTCTCCTAACCAAACAGGATGCTTGTCTTCTAGATTCTGCTCTCACACAGGAAGCATTTACAACTGTGCTTTTTATCCCTACGTGCTTGATTCCCTCGCCTAAACTACTTTCTACGGTGCTTTTAATCTTGGAATGAGGCTCCACTGTGAAGAAATATGATCATATCTTCAAAATGGGTCTGGAGTCAATTTGGAACTGTTCCTTGAGTGAAGACCCTTCGATGCAAGCATCATTACCTGTTGGATTAGGAGACCTTGGTATTCGACGAACTGTTGATATGGCGATTCCTACCTTTTTAGCGTCCTACCACTGATCTCTTCGGTTATTCGAGACTCTCCTTCCTCAAGGCTACCACCTGGACCCCGATGGGATAGCTCAAGAAGGCCCTAGCAAATAGATTAATATACCAGATAAGGATCTTCCAGAAATCAGTCAAAGAGGTTCTCTGGCATCTTGGTACACACCAATAGCAGTTCATTTCCATAAACTTTTTTCACAATCCGTTGCTGTTCCAGAGGATAAAGCTAGACTTTTTGCTGAGTCATCCCTTCATGCTGGGGCATTGTTAAATGCATTGCCTTCTACCAATTAGGTTGTCACATGACTAATGAAACCTTTCGCATCGCAGTAGCAATAAAACTAGGTTCAGTTAATTGTAAATCGTATCACTGTCCAGATTGCGGGGATCAAGTTATCCAATGTGGCCTGCACGGCTTCTCAAGCATGAAGAGCATAGGCAGAAACACCAAACATTCATATCTTAATGACATTAATACCTTGGATAAGAGGCAAATCACTAGTATGGGATTTTACATGTTCGGGCACATTTTACCATTACACCGGTACCATTACCACACATTTTGACTGTTGTGAATGCCGGAGAAACTGCTAGACGTAGAAAGCCAGAAATGGAAAGGTAGTACAATAATCTCCTCGATAAATTTATATTTGCTCCAATAGCCATCGAGACCAGTGGAGCAGGGGTTCTAGAAACCTTGATTTTATCAGAGAGGAAGGTAGACGCATATCTATCGTTTCTGGAGATGTTCGTTCTGTATCCTTCTTATTCCAACGTATATCCTTTGCCGTCCAACGAGGGAACGTTTCGTCAGTTCTTGATACTTTGCCACTGGGAAGGGAACTGGAGGAGGTTTTTCTTCTCTTCTCTAGTCCAACAGAAAGAAGCGAACAATATAATAGTAAAAATAACATATGAATGTTCAGAGATATTTAACAGTTTTTAAGGTTCAAAGTTTAAATGTTGTTCCATCTACCTGTAATGTAATATTTATTGAAATTGAGTTTGCTCCCTAGAATTCATGTTTAAATTTCATTGTTGTTATTCATATGAAATATTAATATAGAGATTTAAGTATAACAATGAAATTTAATCATTGAAAATATTAAATGGAAGGATTAAATTACTGCCACTATTAGAATTTAAATTTGAAATTTTTTTTGAATGATTGTAATATATTTCTACTTTAAATTTTCTTTAAAAAAGGTAGATAAATTGGCAGCAGTCTTCCTATTTCAGCACAAATATAAAAGAAAAATATCCTTATGCACAATTGTATGAATATATTAAATTTTACAGCTTGTGTAATCGTTTAAGATCTCTTAAGCTTTCTGCTATTTGGTTTATAATAACATCGTAATCTACAAGAAAGTTCCAGACATATTCAATATTATAAAGATTTAAGTTTTCCAGTAGGCTTTGCCATAAAAGTGATCTCAGTTTTGATTGAATGAATTACAAATTAGAAAATAAGAATTCACACGTTACCTGGATAGCTGGAAGAGTGATAATGTACACACAATATAAATTGCCATAAGTACTTTCATTTAAATTCAGTTTATACAAGAATATAACCGTAAAGTGTATGCAGCCCTATTTACAAAGACAAGTATTCTACTGATCCTGATCTTCCGGTTTGTTTTCATATCACTCGTCTTAATTTCCAGGATCAGCTGGGCACGAGCCACATCGAAGTCATTAAAAGAAGCATCCTCCAGGTTCTTGAAGTAATCTTTATAATGTATCGCAAATTCTTTAATTTTTTGTCATTTAGATAAGTTTCATTACACCTTTCTATATTTTCTCTTGTTTTCAGGGCTCCGTCTGCCGTGGAGGATCTAGACTGGGCTTGTAAGCCCAATATCCCCAAATTTTGACTGAAAAAATAATTTTAAATATATATATTAAATATATTTTTTGAAACTTTATAGTAAGTGTTGCCTTTTATTGCTTTTGGAAATTTTTGAAACATTAGATATAGTTTCAGTAGCAGTTTTTCTGTTATACAATCTGTAAAACAATATTTATTTGTCTTCCGCAATGTCAACGTACAACCTAGTCATAATATCCATCGGGAGACATTTAAGTGGGAAACTTCTGTAGGGTCTATGAAACACTGTAAACTGAAGATATACCAATCATAGTTTGGGTTTTAGCGGCCCTTCCCCCAGTTTTTAATTTCCAGAATCGTCACTGTCCATCGGGTAATTTACTTGTATTTATTTCTGCACAAATTCTGTAGAACGTATCCGCTTGGTGGTCCTTTTTACTGGAATTCTTGCAAAGACAAATCCTCATCAGAGAAGTTTTCATGAAAAAGAAGCGTTTTCGACACCAAATCCTATTCCTTCCAAAATCAGCATCCACCCTCAGATGATGTTCGTTTTCTTAAAGAGAACGTTAAGGTTATCCAAAAAACATTTTAACTTTTACACACAGCCAGGCCCATATCCGCGGGAGAATAGCGGCCGGTTCCCTAATTTTTACTGGTTACCACGACTTTTTATGCTAGGCTTGCAAACTGACTAGCACGGTCATGAACTATAATACGGTTGGATCGGGCCCCCTTAACTACTCCGGCCCCCTCCACTACTACCGCCCACACCCCTATGGGCCTGCACACAGTTGACAAAATTTCAATGTAAGTCACTAAACCTGTTATTGTTGTTTGCACCATTATCCATGCCCTTAAGTAGTTCATGTTTCAGGACTGTAAATAATTCGAAGTTGGTATTTTAAACTCAAATTGCTCTGTGTAACGTGTCATAACTGCTGTCATTAGAGTTTACAATTTCAACTATTTGTTTCTTAAATTTCACGAACTGGCCTTAATATTTCTATAAAGTCTCAAAATTTACTTATTTCTTGTAGGACATTACGAACTCTACTTCTTGATACCATAACAAGAATCTTCGTTCTTACAGAACACGGTGCGTTTTTGCGAAACACGCAGCTACCGCATACCTTAAGTCTCGACGCTAACACTGTGACACAATCTCAATTAAACGACATAACCAGAGAACGAGCCATACAGCAGTCACAAGACCACTTGTGATTAAAAAAAGATAGATTAGACCGAGTTACATTATAAAACCTAGGATATGTGACAGTGCTGGCACACGGAGCGAGGAGAGCACGGCAACTTGACAACATCATGGCCTTTAAACAATGGATACTAACTTGCAATAACTCTATGATGTAATACGTATTATAAAGACAATAGTGGAAATAATAACAACTTTTCTTTAGTTAAATACAATTAAGGCTATTTTATTCTGACAAAAGCATGCCATAAGAGGGTGGAACGCAAGCGCTGATCTCCGCTCGCCACGTTGTCCTCTCCGTCATAGTGTACACCTAATCGGATAGATTTGATATTCAATAATGGCTATTGGATTGTTTAAACCGTGATAAATTAGTCTTGTTTATTTAGGTACCAGATAAAAAAAAGTTCGCCTTATGGTCTTCACGAGGTTATGAATAAAATCGTATGAAAATAGAATCGAGTTAAACCCTTAAACCGACAAGGATATTTCATGCAATTTTGTGGCGTCTGTGCTTTTAACCAGACCGGTATCCAGCCCAAAACTGTAGGGGGCTATTAGAAGTTAGAGGGACCGATCCATCCATATTACCATATGATAGTTCATCACCATATGATAGTTCATTTTAAGCTTTCTGTCAAAATTTTAGAGGAGCGGTAAAAAATTAGTGGGGCAAGCTTCTAGACCCCCGTGGATTCGGGTTTCCTTTTAACTTCAGTATTAGTTGCTTCTTACACGAATTAAGATTTAATTTCTCTACTATCCTGTACAAGAGCGCCTGCTCATAGTCAATTCTTGAGAATGTATTTCGTAGAAATGTCCAGGTTTTCCTCGACACTAACTGGGACGAGCAATGTTAATTGCGTCGAACTGGACGACGTCTTCCGGTATGAGAAAGAACTAGGATAATTCTTACTTGCTGAAAATGTTCCACCAATTGATACATTGTTGGTGCAATTGATGCATTTTGAACATAAAAATAAGTACAATACTTGTAGTATTAAAAAAATCGAATGTTTTCCTAAGTAAAACTGAACAATATTACTCTCTTGTTGGTGATGAATCTTTCTATGATGAATTCCCAAAGTGTTTGCTTTATAATTCTGCGAACTAGAAAATAATAATCTGAACAATAAAAACGTTACTTAATATAACAATAATACAAATTATGAGGTGCCTAATATATATAACAACGATCAGTTTTCCATTCTCACAAGCTGACGTGACAATCACTACTCAGCCTACCCCTTCGCAAAAGTCATCCAGCCATTGCAAATCATGAATTGAAAAGAACGTTTGAGAATAAGTATCATTTATAACGTCTTATTACAATATAATTGATAATAAATGAAGAGAAATAATGACGATAATAAAAGGTCGTAAACGATCAATATTATCAAGTTAAACTCAAGTTATATTTATATGCAATTTTTGATTTATATAGAAAAACACGATCGATAATAATAAGAAACCAACTTATAATAATTATTTTATTTATTACTCAACACAAGAGGCACATGCCCAATTAGAATGCTGAAATATTACTATACATTCTTATATTAGTTTTTATGGTGCTTTACAGGACACTGGTTAATTATCAATTTTATTATATTTTTGACACATTTTGTTATAGAAAAACATATTCTATGGATTGCTGACTTCAGCATTATACTTGTCGTAACTTTTTTGCAATAGAAGAGACTTGTAATTTTAGCTCTACTTCTAACTGAATAAATATTGAAATAGTTTACCAATGTACTATAGTTTTCAAGGGAGGCATAAGTTACTCTTACTTTTTACACGAAATACCTAAGAAAGCACGATTGAACTCTATCAATTTGTTCCTGATACTTTTGATGCGATGGCTTCCAAATTAAAGTAGAAATTGCAACTTGGAGCGTACATACAAATAATACACTTACGACAGATTTCCAATATTCCTTAAGTCCTTACCATATGTAATTATTATGAATCCTAATAATTTAAAACATCATATGGAACATTTTCGATGTGTTTAATGAATATTAATTTCTATTAAATGTACCATATAGATTTTTAGTTGTATTAGATCTGGTCATAGAAGTTTTACTTAATCAATTTTAAGGATATTTTTGTTTCTGCTGAACGATCAGATATTACATTTATTTTGCATCTTCCAAATTTTTAACTGAACATAATACCCTGTGAGTCGTGTTGTGAATCAAGACAGTCGGGCACGGAACTAATCTTCGCGTAAACTTTGAAATGATCAGAAAACAATAATTTTTCAACATTTTGTATATAATATTTGAATTTTATACCCTAAAAAATAAAATTACAGCAATATAACAAAATTACATCAAAACCTTTTTACAAATACCGCTTAAATTATTACAAGTCTGATTATGAAGGTCGTAAGATATCTTTGAAATAATAGTTCTAATGCAGATAGAAATGAAATCTTTAAGTTCAACGTCCCACGAATATGCCCTTTAAGCTAAGGGAAAAAATCTAAGAAAGACAAAACATGGAAGGAATTTCAAGACCAAGCATTCAATTTCAAATATTTCTATGAAAATTATGTTGAATACACAATAAAACTATAGTTTAACTTAGAATTTGAATACGGTATATTCGTAACATAATTGTATGATAAAAATGATATGTGCATTTTCACCTGCACATATCATTTATACTGGGGTACATGTGCATTTCCTGACCGTTATTAGTGGTGTGTTAGGTGGTCCTGTATAGAAGCTTAGGATGAGTACAGCAGAGGTATATGTAGAATAGTTTAGACTTTGGTGATGCAAGATAGGAATCCTCTCTGAAATTCAAAGAGGCTAAATTTTGGGTACACAGTTGACTTGTGTAGGTGTATTCAATATGTCTAATGTATTAGAAGTATCACGCGAAACTGCATAAGGTGATGACGGCAAAGAGTATTATTGGAAACAGGACAAACCTGACTGATGAACATCAGAAAACAATGCCATCAAAAACTGTAGAATAATTACACAGAAAGTAAGTATGAAATTAAATCAGCACCTGCAGAGGACTATTGCGACATTAGTAGTCTGACACAAGCTGTATGATCTAAACATCCACTTTATGGTTGCTATTTACAAACTGCTGATCAACGATACAGTTCTTTAGCACAACCAAAACGATCCTAAGAACTTGCAAAATAGACAACCGACGTATGGATTGAAAAAGCGTAATATGTCACATGAGTCCTCTTTTGGCTTAATTCTAACAATAGTTTACGCTTTTGTATGGCGGACGTTAAAAAAAAGTGTGTCCCGACCAGTGCTTAAAGTGACATCAGATGAGGTGACGGTATGGAAGAAATATGACCATTTAGAGCAGTAATTTAGACAGAACCCTAAATAACATCCTTACTCCTGACATTTTTGCACATTTTTTATGTGAAGAATACATAGAAAAAAGGGAGATACATTGAAATAGAGAGAGAGAAAGAGAGAGAGAGAGAGAGAGAGAGAGAGAGGACTAATGTAGTAAATGTTTTACTCCCCAATATCATCAGCCTTACAGAAATAAAATTTATAAAATAATTTTGTTTTTCTAAGATTTTGTTTGAGCATATCGGTGATCTAAATTTGGAAGAACGAGGATGGTACGTTTACTAAAACATTGCATTTATAAAAGTAACCAAGTATGTTCTGTCGCTTTTTGTGGAGGTCTATGTTCAATTCGCCGTCACACCATGAGTTAAATGCGAATGGAGATAAGGCGAAGGTCAGCTGTTGGTGCGGGTATATCCAAAATACTACCTGTTGTGGCAGTTCAGTTACACCGTGAACTTGCGTAACGACACAGTGAACATGGGTCTTCCCAGCGCTGTAGCTTAGATAGCAATAACACGAGTATATGGGCTTCCGTAGAAAAAGTTGTTTTTCTAATTCATAGGCCCCCTCTTTTGATCTTTCTATTATCCTTTATGGGCTCCCGGACCTGCGGGCCCTCCAGCACAGCAAGGTCTTCGGGGTCGTTAGTTACGACCCTGGGCCCGTTTCATACATGACAAATTAATGAAGGGGACAATAATGATAAACCTCAAAGCCATAAGAATGAATATTATTTCTAGGGTCCCTCGTAGCAATTGAGGTGAACAGTGGCCAGACATGTGAGGAACTGGGATTATAATTCAGTGTCAGTGAGAAACCATTCGGCAGAACCTCCATCAACTTGGGAAGCACTACTGGTTGGGTCGATGGGTCCCACATGATTTGAATCCGGGCCAGAAGGCAACGCGAGCAGACACCTGTGTTTCTTTGATGTCTCGACTGAGGAAGGAGCCATTCGCGGACAGAGTATTGACATGTGATGAGAAATGGTCCTGTACGAAGCTCCACGGCACCGTCATCATTGATTAGCATCCCATGAACCGGTTCCAAAGCAACCGAAATCATCACTACACCAGAAGGTCCTTCTGTGTGTTTGGTGGACTGCTTGAAGCTTCGTGCACCGGGAACTGCTACCAGCCGGTCAGAACATCAATGCAACTTTGTACTGTCAGCAGTTGAGCCGTGTTCAAGAAAAAGTCAACACTCTGGAGCCAGCACTTCAGAATTGCAAAGGGATTATCCTGTTACAGGACAACGCTAAGCCCCACGTGGCTAGGATGACCCGGGATACCATTCTACGCCTTGGATGGGAAACACTAATGCATCCGCTATAGTTTCATGATGTTGCACCGTCCGATTATTTCCTGCTCCGTTCCTTGGATAATCACCTTAGAGGACGCCAGCTTAAATCCCTAGTAGAGATGCAAAATGAACTTGATATCTTCTTCGCTTCACGGCCCACCAAATTCTACCGCGATAGAATCCATGGCCTTCCAGAACGTTGTAGAAAGTCGTCGATGCTGACAGGGACTATTTTTGATCTTCCAGCTACGTCTTAGATGACATATCGAAGTTCGAAGGTGGTGGGTGAAAAAGCGACAGAACTTTCTTGGTTACCTTCATACAATAACATAGTGATCCAACGTGGCTTTTAAGTCAATTCAAACAGACAAACAAAGAAAAAACATATATGCCCATAACTTTTTCTTCTCGTTTTCAAGGCTTTGTAGGCACTTTCGTCTCGTCTCTAGTATCTAATATTTAATGATTCTTTCCAGTCTCATTTCTATTTTCAAAAGCTTCATCTGGTCTCGTCTCGTCTCTTGGTCAACACTAATTTTGTTATAGTTGTAAACACAGAAGTTCAGACACTGTGAAAAGAATAATTTTGAATTTAAAAAAAAAAAGTCAATGCCAGGGGTGGATCCATGTTAAACATTTTTGGCGGGCGATACGGTAGTTGGAATTTTTGAAGGGAGATGTTTGGAATTGCTCGCACAAATGTTGAAAAATTCAAGAGCACAAATTTTGCCATTAAATAGGGTGATACGGAACTGTTATATCTTAGGAAGCAGCATAAACGAAATCTTTGACAGTACAAACATATTTGTTGACTTAATGTCAACGTCATACTTATTTCTATTTGTAAAATCTATTTTTCCTAACGCAAATTGCAATTTAAATGTTATTTTTACCGGTATGCCATACCGGCCGATTTTCTAACTTTCGGATGCATAACCGGCTCATACCGGCTCACTTTAAGCACTGGTCCCGACGCATCTTTTCCCTACTGTGAAATATAGGGGCCACTCTGTGCTGCCGAAATACTAACTTCTTGGTGTTTCGTTGATAGTCTGATTACCCTCACAGTGGGCTTTATTCCTAGTGCCAGGGATTTCATTCTATAGTCCAATGATCTTTCTGACCAATAAATAAGTTTCTACAGTGGGAATGTGCACTTGCACAGTGCTGGTGCCCTTGAGTTTTGGTTTCATGAATATCGGGATGAATTAAAACGCCTATATTCGGTGATTAAATTCCCAAACTTAATATCATGGAACACAGTCAGTTCCGTAGATGTCAATTTTGTTATAATAACTAATTCTCTTATGAGTTCAGCCATCTCTCCCTACGTGTATTATTTGTTCCAAACAAATACCAGTATGACACATCACTCACACAATTCATTATCTTTATTCCAATCTTGTATAAAGATAGTAATAAAGTAAGCATTTGTAAATGAGATTTAACACCATGGTTTACTTGAGATCCGGAATATGTACCAACTTTTTAATTGACATGTAAATGTCGCGATAATGTGTCAAAAAAAAATAGTCTGAAAGAAATTAGTTAAAATATCAAATATATAACTGTGTATTTTTTCAACAGCAAAATATATGTGATGCTGATAAATTACAAGTCTATTCATCTCTCCTTCAAGCCATGCTTCACTATTGACAATGTATGCTTAAGATTTGTAAATACAAATTAACAATTGTACATATCTTACAAATTTCGACAATACCATTGTCTCATTTTATTCCTAAATATATCAGTATTTAATCAAAGCAAAGAGCTGCTACAGCTTACAAAAATTCTTTCATCCTGCTTAGTTTACTCACTGTTTAATAATAAATATCAGACAATTTAGAGAATTTCGATCTTTCATTTTATTCTTAAAGACGCCTTTAACTAGTGTTCGGCAAAAGTCTGAATCAACTTCCAAGCACACCTTAGTGAATGGACTCAATTTTCGTTGTACGTATCTGATAATTCCGTTCTTTAATTTCATTCCCAAGTATGAATCCTAGTCACACCCATTTCGTTCTACTGAATGGATTCACTTTTCAATTGAAAATATTATTCAATTGAAATATAAAAAACTATGCCGTTCTTACATTTTATTCTTATATATATCAGTAATTAACAATCAGCAACCGTTTAGTAAAGCTTCCAAACGCTCCTTTAGCTCTATTGAATGTAATTACGTTTCACATTAAATGTATGACAATTAACGACAATTCCGTTCATTAATTTTATTTCTAAATAAGTCTTAATTTAGCGATCACCAAGAGTCTCCTTCATATTTCAAACACACTTTTCGCCCACACATAATCATGCTTTTCAACTGTTAATTTCTGACAATTTACCACAATTCCAATCGTTATTTTATTCATAATATGCAAGTAACTATCCTCAGCAGTAACACTTAATCTTTTAAAAACTTGTTTCGTCCTCCTGAACGGACACTTGCAAATGTTAATATCTGACAATTTTCGACAATTACATTTTTCATTTTATTTTAAAATAGGTCGACAATGCTTCCACACTGCTTTGGCCCATTTCAGTACTAAATATTTTTATTTAGAACAATACCTTTCTTTCATTTCATTGTTAAATACTTCGGCAACTACCGATCAGCCGGAGTTTACTTCACCTTCCAAAAAGTGGGAAAGAGTTTACTTTTACCCTACTGAAAACACTCGTTTTTCAATTGTAAATATCTATGATTTTCGGACAATTCCATTATTTTATTTTTTTCTAAAATAATATAGTAACTGACAATCACCAAGAGTCTGCTTTCTGTATCAAACACACCTTCCGCAATACTCAATGGATACACTTTCCAATAGCAAACATGTGACAATTTACGACTGTTCCTTTATTTTATTCTTACATATGACACTTACTAAAGATCTAAATAGCCTGCTTTATCTTCTAAGCATTCCTTCTAAACAATGGACTCACCAATTGAAAATATCTGACAATTTACAATTTAATTGTTTCATTTCATTGTCAAATATGTCGGCAACAACCAATTTAAGAAGAACTCACTTTATCTTCGAAACACTCCCTTTGACCTAGGGAGTAGAGCCGTTTTTCTATTGTAAAAATATAACAAATTAATTCAATCATATTATTTCAAAATAACCTAAAATCCTGCCATCGCAACATCCTATCCTTAAATCCCAATATTCTAAGATAGTTCCAATATTCTAACTTACGGTCATCAACAATATGCTTTATATACCGAAAAAAAACATTCCTCTACTCAAAGGACTACCTTTACAATTGTAAATATTTGACATTTTATAGTGCCATTCCCTCATTTTATTCTTAAATATGTCAGTAACTAACGATCAACAAGAGTCTGCCTGATCCTTCAACACTCATTTCGTTTTACTGGATGGATACATTTTTAAATTTAAATATCTGACAATTAACAAAAACTCCGTTCTTTCATTTTTAAACATGACTGTAACTAACGATCAGCAATAGACTGCTTCACTTTCGAAAAACCCCTTTCCCCCTAGTGACTGAACTCGCTTTTCAATTGTGTTTTCGCAGCATACGACTATTACAGTTGTTTCATTATATTTTGAAACATCTCCTCAACTAACGTTCAGGAAGAGTCTGCTTCACGTTCCAAGCGCTCCTTTCGCGCTATGAATACACTAACTTTTTACTTGTAAATACCTGCAATTCACGACAATTCTGTTCTTTCGCTTGTACTTGAAATTATCAGTATCTATCGATCATTTGATTGTTTATTTCACATTCCCAACTCTTTTATTACTCTACTGAATACAACAAATTTGAAATTCTAAATAGACAGTTTACGACAATTCCGTTATTTCATTTCATTTTGGCAATTAACGATCAGCAAGAGTTATTTCAGCTTCCAATAACTCGTTTTATCCTACTGATAATATTCGTTTCTCAATTGTAACTTTCTGTGATTTTAGGACAATTACTTTACTTAAAATTATTCTTAAAATAGATCATTAATTAAAGATAAAAAAGAGTCTGCTTTATATACAAAAACACACCTTTCACCCTACTCAATAAACTTCTTTTCAATTGTACACACTTGTCTATTTACATTTGTTCCGTTCAGTCATTTTATTCTTAAATATGTCATTAACTAATGATCAGCAAGACTTCGCTCTATCTTCTAAACTTTTGTTTCACCCTGCTAAATGGACTCACTTTTCTATGCTAAATGTGTAACAGTTTACGAGAGTTCTTTTTTCATTTTTTCTTGAATACTTAAGTAAGTAATGATCTTCAAAATTTTGCTTCCTCTTGCAAACACTCTTTTCACGCTACTATGTAGACTCACTTTTCTATTTAAATATTTGACAATTTATCAAAATTTCATTACTTAATTTTATTCTTAAATATGATTGACCTTCCACACTGCTTGCGTCCTGCTGAGTGGACCCACTTTTCAATTGTAAATATCTGAAAAATTACGAAATCACCGTTGTTTCACTTTTTAATATGCCTGTGACTGACGATTAGCACCAGTGTATTAAACCTTCCAAACACTCCTTTCCTCTACTGATTAAACTCACTTTTTAAATGTAAATATTTGTCAGGTTGCGAGACTTAAGTTCTTGGATTATATTGTGAAATATGTCATACTAGCAATTGCAAGAGTTTTCTTTACATTCCAAACACACCTCTCCCACTATTAATGCACTAACTTTTTAATTGCATTTTAAAATTTCGACATTTTATTTCATTCTAAAATATGTTGGTAACTAATGAACAATTATTCAGTTCTACTTCCAAACTCTCCTTTCGTAAAAGACAAATATTTCGTTTGTAAAAATCAGAAAATTTACGAAAATTCTGTTCTTTCATTTTGTTGTTCAATACGTCAGTAACTAACGATTATGACAACTTCCAAACTCTCTTTTCGATTTACTGGATATGTTCTCTTTTTCAATTTTGAAAATCTCACATTAGATGACAATTCCTTTCTTTAATTTTATTCTTAAATATGTTTTCAAATAAAGATCACTAACAGTGCGCTTCAGCGTTCAAACACTCCAATTACTCTACAGATTCGACTCAATATTGAATTGCTAATATCTGACATTTTAAGATAATTCCTTTCTATCACTTTATTCTCAAATACGTGAGTAGGTAATAATCGTCAAGAATCTGTTTCATCTTCCAAACACTCCCTTTGCCTACCAAACACCTCACTTTTGAATTGGGAATATTTGAAAATATGTGACAATTCCATTCTTTCATGTTATTCTTAAATATGTCAGTAACTAACAATCACTAAGTGTGTCCTTGATCTTCCACACTCCTTTCTCCCTGCTGAGTGAATTCATTTTTCACTTTTAAATAGATAATGTGCAACTCCGTTCTTTTATTTTTAAATATGCCAGTAACTAACGATTAGCAAGAGTCTGCTGATTCTTCTATACACTCCCTTCGCCTTGCTAAATACAATCACTATTGAATCGTTAATATCTGATAATTTACTACAGTACTTCAGTAAGAAAGCATCTACAGGAGTCAGATTCTAATTCGAATACATACTTTTCCTACTGAATTGACTCACTTTTCAATTGTAAATAGACTAATTACCAGAATACTTTTCTTCCACTTTATACTATGATACGTCAGTTCTAACGATAATTAATGTCCATTTCATTTTTCCAACTCTTCTTTTGACTCACTGAATAGAACCACTTTCAGTTGCAAATAGCTAACAATTTACGATAATTCCGTTATACCGTTTTATTCTTATATATGTCGCCAAACTATTATCAGCAAGAGTTTGCTGATCTTGCAAACACTCCTTTCGCCATAAACAATTGACTAACATTTCACTTGTAAACTTCAGACTATTGAGGACAATTACCTTCTTTCATTTATGCTTTAATATGTCAAAAAATTCTCAAGATTCTGCTTCCTCTTCTAAAATGTCTTTTCACTCTACTGAATACACTCGCTTTTCAAAGATAAATATCAGATATATTACGACAATCACGTTTTTAAATTTCATTCTTATATCTGTCAAACGCAGAGTATCACCCAGAATCTTATTCGTCTTCCAAACACTCCTTTCACCCTAATATGCAGACTCATTTTTCAATATAAATATCGGACAATTTAAGAAAAAAATTAATTAGTATATTTACTCTTAAATGTGTCTCAGTTTCCACACCCTTTTCGTCCTCCTGAATGAATCTACTTTTGATTTGTATCTGAAAACTTTGTAAAAGTCCATTGTTTCATTTTTAAATATGACTGTAACTAACGATTAGCAGCAGAGTTCTACATCATCCAAACACTCCTTTCTCTTACTGAAAGAACTCACTTTTTAAATGTACATATTTGTCAGGTTGCGAGATTTAAGTACATTCATTATATTGTCAAATATGTCATCAACAACCAATCAGTATGGATCTGTTTGAAATTCCAAACACTCCTCTCCCACTATTAATGCGCTAACTTTTAATTGCACTCGACAATCCCGTTCATTCATTTAATTTGAAATATCTTGGTAACTAATGAACAATTACTCGGTTCAATTTCCAAACTCTCTCTTCGCCCTATTCGATAGACAAACTTTTGGATTGTAAACGCCAGACAATTTACGAAAACTCCGTTCTTTCATTTTATTCTTCAATACGTATGTAACTAACGATCATGACACCTTCCATGCTCTCCTTTAGCTTTGCTGGATATGCTCTCTATTCAATTTTATTCATTAAACGTTCCACTATAATCCCGTTCTTTAGGGGGGCGCGGTGGCTCAGTGGTAGAGCGTTCACCTCTGGTGCTTGGGGTCCCGGGTTCGATCCCAGCTCCCGCCAAGTGAACTTTGTGGTGGACAAACACCGTGCTCGTGGGTTTTCTCGGGGTTCTCCCGTTTCCTCCCACTTTCTTCATTCCACCATTTCACTCATCTCTCACCATCACCGTCTCCTTTAGCCTAACCGGCATAACCGTGGGACGTAAAACTCAAAGATTTCATTTCATTTCAATCCCGTTCTTTAATTTTATTCTTAAATATATCTTCAACTAACTGCCACCAACAATCTGCTTCACCTTTCTTTTTATTATTAAATAGGACTTAACCTAACGATCATCATAGTCTAGTTCAGGATACAAAAGTTCTTTTCGCCGTACTGAATAGAGTAGCTTTTCAATTCCAAATGACGGTCAATTTACGACAATTCCGTTCTTTCTTAAATATGTGAGTAACTATCGGTCACGAATGTCTACAATGAGAACAACTTTTAAATTCTAAATATCTGACAATTTACGAGAATTCCGCTGTTTCACTTTATTCTTTAATATGTAAGTAACCAACGATCAGCAACAGTCTGCTACATCGTGGAAACTCTCTTTTCCCCTTACTCCCTTTTCAATAGTAAATATTTTACTGTTTACGACAACTACATTCTTTCATTATATTCTCAAATATGCCTTTAATTAGCGCACAGTAAGAGTCTGCATAATCTTCCAATTCTCATCTCCTCGTATGAATGCACTAATTTTTAAACTGTAAATATCTCACAATTTACTACAATTCCGTTCTATCATTTTATTATTAAGGATCTCAGTAACTCAGGATTAACAAGAGTCTGCTACATCATCCCAACTTTACTTTCGGGCTACTGGGGACTGAATTTAATTTGAAAATAGCAGACAATTTACAATCCCACTCCCAATTTTTTTCTTAAATATTTTGGCAACTAATGATCGGCTAGTCTGCTTCTTGCAAATTATCTTTTTGCCGCATTCAATAGACAACTTTTTGAATTCCAACCTCTGACAATTTAAGTAAAATCCGTTCTCTAATTTTACTCATTAATATGTCTGTAAATGACGATCATGAATATCTATTAGAGCTTCGAAATTTCCTTTGTTTCAATGGATACATTCTGTTTATAATTGTAAATATCTGACAATATACGACCATTTGGTTCTTTAATTTTATAAATATGTCATTAATTAAATATTACCAAATTTTGCTGCAACTTCCAAACATTCCCTTCACGTATTGCATCAACTCAAATGTCAATAGCTAATATCGGACAATATATCAAAATTCTGTTGTTTGAATTTTCTCCTAATTATGACAGTAACTAACGATCAGCAAAATGGTGCTTCATTTTCCACAACTTTCTCCCTACTGATTGGACTCAGTTTTAGTTGTAAGTATCTGAAATTCACTACAATATCGTTTTTTCCCTTCATTCTTATATATGTCAGTAACTAATAATCATGAAGGTATATTTCAGCTTCCAAAGTCTCCTTTCGCTTTACTGAATAGACTCTCTTTTCAATTCTAATAGTTTGAAAAGTTACAATTGCTTTCCTTCATTTTATTTTTAATTATGCCAAGAACTAACGATTAACAAAAGGCTGCTATATCTTAGAAAAACTTTTACCTTACTGAGGCTACTCACATTTCTCTTATAAATATCTGAAAATTTGAAAAATTCCGTTCTATCATTTTATTGAATAAAATGTCTCTAAAGATCTGGATGATTCTCCTACAGCCTCCACACTCCCTTCGTCCTGCTAAGTGGACTTACCTTTTAATTGTAACTATCTTACAATCTTCGAAAATATAGTTCATGATTTTATTTTTTATTATGCCTTCTACATGCGATCGCCAACAATCTGCATCAGCTACCAAACACTCCTTTCACCCAAGTGAATGAGCTGACTTTTCAATTGCACATATTTCACAGTATACGACAACTAAGTTCTTTCATTATATCTCTAATATGTCTTCCAACTAGAAATCAGCAAGAGTCTGCTCCCCATTCCAATTACTCCTCTACTCCTATGAATGCACTACCTAATGCACTTTTTATTTTTAATTATCTGACACAAAACGACAAGCACTTATTTTTTTAAATATCTGATAATTTACGGCAATTCAAATCTTTCATTTTATTCTACAGAGTATCTGTAACTAACGATCTGCTAGACCTTGTTATATGTTCCAAACACATCTTTCGCCCTGCTGAATGGACTCACATTTATGTGAAAATTTCAGTAAAGTTTACGACAATTCCTTTCTGTTTCTCTATTTTTAAATATCCAGGTAATTATTGATCAGCTAGTCTGCTTCATTTTCCATACTCCTGTCTCATGCTACTGAATGGACTCATTGTAAATGTATGACAATTGTAAATATATGACAATTTATGACAATTTCATTATTTCATATTATTCTAAAATAGTTCAATAATTAACAATCAGCAAGACTCTGCTTCATGTGCCAGAGACACCTTTCACCCTTCTCAATGGACTCGTTTTCAATTGTAAACATGTGGCAATTTACGACTGTACCGTTCACTTTTTTCTCCCGCATATGCCAGTAACTAACATTCGACTAGATCATCCTTCTTCATCCAGACACTCCTTTCGTCTTACTGAATGGACTCACCAATTGTAAATCTGGGAGAAATACGACAATTCAATTCTTGTATTTCATTCTTATGGCAAGTACTAATTAACAAGAATATACTTGAGCTACCGAACTCTCCTTTCGCCGTAACGAATACATTCGCTACTCAATTGTAAACATCTAACAATTTACAACAATTCCATTAATTCTATTTATTCTAAAGGGTTCGCTAACAAACGATCATCAAGTGTCTACTTCATATAGCAAAACACACCTTTCACTGTACTCAACGGACTTACTTTTCGATAGTAAAAATCTGAGAATTTACGAGAGGTTCGTTCTTTCATTTTATTCTCAAAAATGTCAGTAATTAAGGATCAACGAGTCTAATTACTACGGCTTCCATAACTCCTGTCACTGTCAATATTGGGATTTTGTCAAATTACGACAATTTCGTTTATTCAGTTTATTCTTAACTAAGTCTTGAACTAACGATCAGCAAGTATCTGTTTATGTTTCTAAATACTCTTTTCGCCCTATTGCATACACGAGATTTCTAAATTGTAAATACCTGACGATTTAGAACGTTTCCGTTAATTCATTTTTTTAATATGTCGGCAACTATGATCATCAACACTCTGCTACAACAGCCAAACTGTTCTTTCAATCAAGCGAATGTATTCACTTGACAGAGAATTTACGAGCACTCCGTTCTTTTCTTTTATTCTTAAATCTGTCTTCAACCAAGGATCACCAAGGGACTAAATTCTTCATCTTCCAAACACTCCTTTGGCCCTATATATTCGAATCTTTCTTCAGTTGAAAATTTCTGACAAAAAAACACATTCTGCAATAAAACAGTAACTAATTATCAACAAGAGTCGGCTTCATCTTCCAAACATTCTTTTTTCCCTGCTGAGTTCACTCACTTTTCAATTCTAAGTATATGAGAATTTTTGATAATTTCGTTTTTAATTTTACTGTTAAATATGTTTTCAACTAGAAATGAGCAACAATCTGTAACAACTTCCAAGCACTCTTCGACCTATTGAATCCACTCACCCATCAATTGTAAATATATGATAATTTACGGCAATTCTTTTATTCATTTAATTCCTAAATATGTTGGCAACTTCTGATCAGCGAGAATGTATTTCAGTTTCCGAAAACACTTCGCCCAACTGAACAGACTCGCTTTTCAATTGTAACTATTTTACAATTTATGATAATTCCGTTCTTTCATTCTTAAATATGCGGCAGCTACCGATCAGTAAGAGACTACTTCAACTTCCAGAAACCTCTTTTCGGTCAACTGAATAGACTCAGTTTTTAAATGTAAATATCTGACAATTTGCGACAATTCTCGTACTTGCATTTAATTCTTAAACACGTCGTTAAGTAATGATCACCAAGAGTCTGCTTCATCTTCGTTACACACCATTCTTATTACTCAATGCACTCACTCTTCAATTGTAAAACACAGACGACAGGTTCGTTGACAGACAGGTAATTACGACACTTCCGTTGTTTCACTTGAACTTAAATACGTCAGTAACTACTGATAATGGTAGCCTATTTCATTTTCCCAACTCTCCTCTGCAGCTACTGAATAGAACAATTTTCAATATTAAATAACTGAGAATATTCGTCAAACCCGTTTTTCATATTAGCTAAACATGTCAGTAACTATTGAACTGCCAAATTCTCCTTCAGCATCCACTTTCCTTTCGCCCGGTTGTGCACTCAGTTTTCAAATCAGAAAAATGGAAAGTCCTATCGAGTGGATTACGTTCTTGAGAATGGCGAGAACAAAGTCACAGATATATAATCATGACAGTACAAATTTCAGTCCTAAGAAACATGTGTCAGGGTAACCTTTGTTGCTGTCAAAAATGGGCGGGGTTGCTTTTTCAATAATTGTGAATTTGCCAATGTTAAAAATTCAATGACTAAGGACACAGTGTATCTCACACTGAAACTTCGCCCACAAAGACAAAAGCAACCAAGCAGATTTTATGCGGCAGACAACCCTATCAGTAATGCCAAGTACTAGGACCTTGTCAAGTTGTATTATCCAAAAAAAAAAAAAAAAAAAATATTCTACCAAAGCATCTACATGGGTTCTGCCAGCAGTTGCTACACACGGCAGAAGCAAAAGATACCGTTCCTGAGACGCATGAAGAGTACACCGAAGAAATTCAAGATTGAAACATGTAATCATTTTTTATTTTTTCGTGCAATAGTTCAAAATTGATAAAGTTACAGTTTTTTGAAGTTTGGTAGACTGTGTATGTGTAGACTGTGTAAATGTATGATGCCAATTTTCATTATATCAGTAAACTTTAATCAGTAATATTTTGCAATTCTCTAAGCTTTAAGGAATTTTAAAAAAATAACGCTAAAAATAAATGAGAAAAGTAAATAATGGTGGTGTCCGTTATTATTAACTTAACCATTCACAATATTAGATTAATATTTACATATAAAGGAGAGGTAAGCCAAAGCATTTTTTTGTTTAATTGATTTTAAGCAGCATTATTTCAAGAAGCAGATTGTATACTGATATGTAATATTAGTTGTATATTACATATCAGTATACAACTAATGTTCTTCAACTAAATAATCAGCAATTTATTACCTTTTTTCCCCTAAATGTCGATTAACGCACTCTCAGTATGTCACTGTGTGCCTTAATGCATTAATACATATGAATGAATGTCGTTTGAAGCATTGCTTAGTTAAAAATTTTGTAAGCAAAAACTAATTAAACGCCGAGATCAAAATGAATATGTTGGAGCTATTATATACGTCACTGTTTTTATTAGACGGAACTTTAATTATATTAGCTGTATATTTCTTACTCAAATAGTACAGAAAAGAAAAAAGTTATTTAAGAAAACCACCAAAAATTGTTTTTCGGCTCTCCTGTAATATTCTCAAAATTTCGCTTATTGCATTAATATTTTAGAGGGACGATATGTAAGTTTATAAAACGTAACAGTGTTTCAAAAATAAAGAATAAATATTAAGGAATATCTCCATATATATAGTTGCAAAATTTCTATTTCTACATTCATTTGTATAGCGAAATAGTTTATTAATATTTAAAGCATCATTGTTCAGTCATGTTGTTTTACTATTCATTAATAATCAATGAATACAAGACAATTTTTGTTATATATAATATGTTCAAAAAGAAAGCTTAATTGTTATTTTTTTGTTGTTAATTTTATTTTCTATTCAATTCTTAACTATTTGTTTTTGCATGTTATGTATAAATTAATGGAAAAAATCTATATTGTTTTGTCTAAAGTACGTTTATCAAAAAATTTTCATTTTCATTTGGGTTTAAATATTGTGTTTATTAGCATAAAACAAAGCTTTTGTTAAAAAAAATATTAGATAAAATATGTATAACTAAAAATACTCAAATCATTGTTTAATATATCATTAGTCAAGTTTTTCAAATTGTAGAAACTCAATGCATTCTCGTTATTTATTTAAGTTCGTGTGCATCCTAAATCTATTTCAACCAAATAAAAACGTTTTGGCAATCAGCTTTTGTTCCAACGTCATAAAAAATAAATTTAAATAGTTGTATTAATAATTTCTTTGTAGGTTCCGAAGAAAAAAAACTACATCAATGCCATTAACTTTGATATATATATTTTTAAAAACATATAATGCCGATAAATAACTGGAATATAAAAGGCAATGGTAATTTATGGGATATAATAGCGTCAAAATTAAATTAAAAAATGCTAATAAGCAGTTTCCATATTATTCGGTAATCCCGGTGTCAAAAAGCTAATGAAAAAGCGGTACCAATATTGTTTCTAAATATTAGCAATAATATTTGCATACAGGGCAATCATAGCAAATATGGCCTATGGAAAACCAAACGCTTATATTGGGGACAATAAATGATACATTGTTAAGTGTGCATAATTCAAAGGGCAATAATAGGGCCGTATTTGTGTTACTTAAAATTAATTTTTCCTTCGTTGTTATTAAGGTCCTAGCTAAAGATGCTCAAACAAGCAGAAAGCTTCCATTTCTGTATATCTTTGCTATTAAACAAGTATAGTCAACAAGGTTAATATATATACCCCTCATATATCTAATAAATATAATAGTAAACACGCCCATCATTTAAGAAATATTTATCCCTCTTTTACGCTGTGTAAATTGTCTTTTTAAATGCAACCAAAATGCAAATTTTAACAGAGTTTTAGAAATGCCCATAACCCAGTTAATTTCCATTAAATGTCCATCATTAAATTGGCGTTGATAAAATGGTTGATAAAATAATGTAGAAGTCAAATTTCTTACCCTCCTTGTGCTGTGCAGTATTTGCTTGTTAGTTTATTATTTTCAAGATGCACAAGTATAGTGGGAGAAACAATCACGAACAGTAGCATTAGGAAAAGATCTAAATAGAGCATTGATAACAACACTTTCAAAGTCCACAACAACTTGCCAAGATAAACTTGGCAGGATCCAAGGTGAAACCATATCAACAGCCTTCTGCTTAATTAAGCACAGCATTCTGTAATAATCATCCTCTTTTTTGGTTGGCAGTAGATAAAATAGTAATGGAAACACCTGTCCAAAATATTTCCCGTGTAAGGTATCAAGTAGATGAAATAGACATGCAGCAACTTTCAATGTACCATTCATAAATAATGTGTCCCAAAGACCTGCAGAAGAAAAAAAAGTATTTCAAGCCGGACTCTTCTTAGAAAATTGCATATGTAAAATTAGTAAGTCATTTATATTGTAATCATAAATGCAATCATAAGTTTCGATGGAGACAAGATGGGGCTACTAAAGCCTCTCTATTGCTCTTCATCATTGAATAAAGATCCCCTAATACATGCAAATCAAAGCTCAGAATTTCACTAATTTACCCATTGGCAAGATTGGCAAGGTAATATACTCGTCATGTTTTTAAAGTAAATTATGCCTTATTAACTATTAATATACGAAATGTAAAAAAAAACAGCTGTATGAAAGAACAGTTTTTTCCTACGTCTGAGTAAAAATTTTTTGAAAAGCTATGAATGCTCGATTTAGATCTCTCCCTAATACTACGGTTCGGGGTTGTTTCTTCCTCTAAACAAAGTGAATCTTGAGAAAAGTTCAGTCACAGGGTTTATCTTCATCGTACAGTCAAGATATGCAAGTTAAAATGTGGATACGACGAGCTCTTGCTTTACCAATTGTACCCAATGATAAAATTCGTGATATGTACTTACATATACAGGAAGATGCAGTAGATTTGCCAAATCTAGACGATTTTAACGATTATAAGTTGAAACGTGGTTGGGCGATGCAGACGCTAAGTTCACTGATAGTTTTTCTTACGAATTATATAAAACATATGTAATTTCCTATTGCAGTAATTTTTCCTCATTACCGATTTGGGTTTACTATATTACAATAAAAAAGACAGACAGAACTATTGCTTTTGTTGAAAAATTCCAATCTTTCCTCTTTCGAAAATCGCTCTGATTGTCACTGGTTAGTGACACTGACATCATTGACAAAGTCCCGCAAATTAATTACAGTAATTCATATGTAATTTACGTACTTTTCATATATTAATGGTTGAAGTAATGGTTAGCTGTGTAAATGTAATAATTATTCATATTCAAAAATCTGAGCTCCCCATGTCGATACATTTTAGTGTGAAGAGATTTTTTTCGTACTTCTGTTTCCTCCCACTTTGACTGCTGCGATTTTGTATACTGGGTTAAAACCTTCAGTGTGTTTACTGCACGCTGAATTTAATACATTTTGGCAGGAAACTAGATGCGCTTTCGTTGATATATCAGACAATTATCTATTCGTAAATGGAATCATTATGACAACGGAGAAGAAAGGACACCCAATATAGTGGATGGGTGGCATTCGAAGATTAATGAAAGGCTGATAGGGGAAAATCAAAATATGTTTACCCTTGTCCAGCCAAGAGAACAGAAACTAAAATATATGCGTATTCAGCACAGAATCAAGTGCTTGCAAAATAGATTAGAGTCGGGTCAATTGGATTTCATTTCCTATGTAGATGCTGTAGCTTACAGTTTACATTTATAGCAACGAAGGTATGTGTGGGTTTAGTATGTGTTTCGAAGTTTCGATTTTTTCTCTCTCTTATTGAAAAGGTATATGTATATGTGACTTTAAGAAAAAAAAGTAAAACTTTATTTCCTTAACGATATTTGAATTTGTTATTCTAGAGCAAATTTTGTTATAAAGTTCCTTTGTATATATTTGGAAGAATTTATCTCTAATAAATTGTGTATTGAGTTCACTCAACGTAATTGTATGTTTTACTTTTTACATTATACCGGACACTTTCTTTACACTTGTTATACTAAAGATGATTTTTAGTGATATTTGGTGGTCACATAAAACAATCCGCTCTTCACGTGTGTTCATTCTAAAGATTTCATGAATGATATTTGAAAAACAAGGGGAAATAGGCACTAATAAATATCCGTCAAATTTAATATCCCTTTTCGTGTGAATCAGGCAGAACAGGAATTCCTGTTCTGCCTAGAGATAAGGTAAAATCAAAAATGCGTTACAAAGTGCTCGAGGGTAATTAGGAAGAACAGGAAGACAACGTTTGATTAACCTGTAATAACAAAAGGTTTCGAAAAAACTTGTGAGTGTCACATAATGATAGCTGTGCATATTGACGGAATGCTAGTCTTCAGTTGAGCAACAAAGCTGCCCTTAACCGAAATACCACGTTGATCTCTAATTTAGTCTGTCCCTTGTAATTCGTAACATTCTGTTTAAAGGCAAAAAGAAACAAGGTCAGTTGTTTAGATCTTCGTAAAACAACTGATAATACGTTTGTGTTTCTTACACAAACAATTTTTGCAAGATTGCTGTTTTAAGACTTCTGGCATTATACTTAAAAAACATTTCCAGAATCAGATAAGACCACAGAAATTTTAAAGGTGAAAAAATATCTTTATTAATGAGGTTTTATTATTATTATTATTATTATTATATTTATTATTATTATTATTATTATTATTATTATTATTATTATTATTATTATTATTATTATTATTATTACTTTCCTGAGTTATTAGAACAGGTTTTCTTTGTTGATAAAATTCGTATCTCGGCATTCACTAAAAGTAGTATGACCACCTACAAGAGGAAGCATTCTGACACTGGGCCACCACACACAATGATTAGAGCAAGTCAGTGATAATTGAGGAATTCGTGGATGAAAAGTGGGAAAAAGCGGAAGTACACTGAGAAAACCCACGGATTCGATCATGTCCACCACAAATTTACTTGGCTTGGTATCGAAACAATAAGGACCCCGTCCACCACAAGAAGCGTTCTACCACTGATTCACAGCGCCCAATGATAACATCAAGTCAGTGATAAGAGGAATTACTAGAATGAAAATTGTGAAGAAGTGGGGAGAAACCTCAGAAAACACACCCATACGATCTTGTCCACCACAAACTTACTCGGCCGGGGATCGTAACAGTAAGGACCCCACGCTCCAGAGGAAATGTTCTATCACTAAGCCACCGCGCCCAATGATTAAAAATAATCAATTTTAAAACAGGAATTGGTTAAATAAAAAGTGAAAAGAAGCAGGAGTACCCCAAGAAAACCCACGGATACAATCTTGTCCACCAGACAACTTAATTGGCCGGGGATCCAAACAATAAGGACTTCACGCACCAGAGTAAGCGCTCTATCACTGAGTCACCGCCCCCAATGATTGAAGCAAGACAATGATAGTAGAAGAATTGGTGTAATGAAATGTGGAAAAAAGTGGGAGTACTCTTTGAAAACCCACGGATACGATCTTGTCGACCACAATCTTACTAGGCTGGGGATCGATCTTATGCACCAGAGGAAGGGCTCTACCACCGACGTACTTCGCCCAATAATTAAATCGTCAATGATACTAATGGAATTGGTGGTATAGAAAGTGGGAGGAAGCGTAAATGCCCTGAGAAAACCCACGAATACGGTCATGTCAACCACAAACTAACTTGGACGGGGATCGAAAAATAAGGTCCCCACGCACCAGAGGTAGCGCTCTACCACTGAGCCACCGCACCAAATGATTAAAGCAAGTCAATGATAATAGAGGAATTGGTGTAATGAAATGTGGAAGGAAGCGGGAGTACTCTTTGAAAACGCACGGATACGATCTTGTCATCCACAATCTTACTAGGCAGGGGATCGAAACAGTAAGGACCTTATGCACCAGAGGAAGGGCTCTACCACCGACCTACTTCGCCCAATAATTAAATCGTCACTGATACTAATGGAATTGGTGGTATAGAAAGTGGGAGGAAGCGTAAATGCCCTGAGAAAACCCACGAATACGGTCTTGTCAACCACAAACTAACTTGGCCGGGGATCGAAAAATAAGGTCCCCACACACCAGAGGTAGCGCTCTAGCACTGAGCCACCGCACCAAATGATTAAAGCAAGTCAATGATAATAGAGGAATTGGTAGAATGAAATAGGAAAGAAGAAGGGGTACCCTGTGACGAACATGTTCTTGTCCACCACTAACTTACTTGGCCCACCAGAGCAAGAGCTCTACCATCGAGCCAGCGCGCCTAATTATTATAGCAAATCAATGATAAAAGAGGAATTGGTGAATGAAGAGTACAAAGAATCTGGAGTGCCCTGAGAAAACCCACGGATACAATCTTGTCCACAATACAAGTTAGGTGGCCGGGAATCGAACAATAAGGACCCCACGCACGAGAGGAAGCGAAAACCGCTGAGCCACCGCGCTTAACACTTAAAGCAAGTCAATGATAATAAAGGAATTTGTGGAATGAAAATTGGGAAGAAGCGGGAGTACCCTCAGAAACCCACGATCTTAACCACCACAAACATACTTGGCCCACCATAAAAGAAGAGCCCCACCACTCAGCCACCGCACCCAATGATTGAAGCAAGGAAAGGATAGTAGAAGCATTGGTGGATGAAATGTGGGAGGAAGCGTGAGTAACATGTGAAAACCCATGAATACGATGTTGTCCACCACAAACTTTCTTGGCCCTTACAGCTAGCGCTCTACCACTGAGCTACAGCGCCCAATGATTGAAGCAGGTCAATGATAATAGAAGAATTGGAGGAATCAAAAGTGGGAAGAATCGGCAGTACCCTGAGAAAACCACGGAAACGATGTTGTTCACCCCAAACTTACTTGGCCGGTGATCGAAATTATAAGACCCACGTACCAGAGAAAGAGCTCCAACACTGAGCCACCGCGCCCAATGATTAAAGGAAATCTATTGCAATAGAATTGGTGGAGTGAAAAGAGGGAAGAAGCGGGAGTACCCTGATAAAACCCGCGGATACGATATTTTCTACCACACAACTTACTTGACTGGGTTCGTAACAATAAGGACCCCACGCACCAAAGGAAGTGCTCTATTACTCAGCCACCGCTCCCAATGATTAAGGCAAGTCAATGATAATAGAAGAATAAGTGGAATGAAAAGTGGGAAGATGCTGGAGTACCCTGAGACAATTCGCGGATATGAGTTTTTCCACAACACAAATTATGTGGCTTGGGTCGTAACAATAAGGACTTTAAGGACCAGAGGAAGCCCTCTATCATTGAGCCACCGCGCCCAATGATTAAATCAAGATAATGATAATAGAGGAATTGGTTCAATGAAAATTGGGAAGGAGCTGGAATACCCTGAGAAAACCAACGCATACGATCTGTCCACCACAAACTTACTTCACCCACCAGAGGAAGCGCTCTACCACTGAGCCACCGCACACAATGACTGAAGCAAGAGAAGTATAATAGAATAATTGGTGGAATGAATTGTGAGAGGAAGCACGAGTAACTTGAGAAAACCCACAAATACGAACTTGACAACCACAAAGGTACTTGGCCCACAGAGGAAGCGCTCTAACACTGAGCCGCCTCACCCAATAATTAAGGAAATCAAATACAATAGAATTGGTGGAGTGAAAATTGGGAAGAAGCGGGAGTACCCTGAGAAAACCCGCGGAAACGATCTTTTGCACCACAGAACTTACTTGGCTGAGTTCAGAACAATAAGGACCCCACGCAACAAAGGAAGCGCTCTATAACTTAGCCACCGAGCCCAATGATTAATTCAAGTCAATGATAATAGATGAATTGGTGGAATGAAAATTGGGAAGAAGCGGAAATACCCTGAGAAAACGTACAGATATGATCTTGTGCAGCAAACAAGTTACTTGGCCAGCGAACGAAACAATAAAGATCCCACGCACCAGAGGAAGCGTTCTACCACTGAGCCACCGCGTCCAATGATTAAAGCAAGTCAATGATAATAAAGGAATTGGCGGAATGAAAATTGGGTAGAGGAGGGAGCAACCTGAGAAAACCCACGGATACGATCTTGTCCGCCACAAAATTACTAGGCCGCGCATCGAAACAATAAAGACCCCACGCACCACAGGGAAAGTCGACCATTGACCCACGACGCCCCACAACTTGAAGAAGAAAATGGGAATTTATTAGGAAGCATTTTAAGAAACAATGTCTTTCAAAGGTAAAAAGCACTTCCCGATGTTCGACTTTTAGTGAGTCCATGAGCAGAAAAACTAATTTCCCCGTTCTATTTGGCCTATCTAAAACCATATACGTTATCCGGATATTTTCTATTATTCTCCGTCCGGATGTTGAGTTACCCGAATGTTCTATTATCCGGATATTATTCGTTATCTTAATTTTTTATAATCTGGATAAATACATTCTCCTGATATATTGATATCACGATTTTATCCGTTATCCGACATCCGGATACAATCCATTAACGGATTTTATCCGTTATCCATAATCCGTTTTGTTATCCGCTATACCGATATTGCAAGACCCGAGTAAGTTTCTTTCCGATATCAGAATAAAAAATATCCAGTTGTGGCCATATCTAACCAGCATCGTCACCATCGTCAAATAAACATAGTTTCATTTACTACTGCATTCTACTAAACTGTAACGACTTTTTATGTTTAAAAATAATTATTCATTTTTTAATAATTGTAAATGTTATTAAGTTCGGTAATCACCATGAATAGAGTCAACTAAAAGTGTTTTGGTAACGAGGAAATAACAACTTGAAATGTGAAATATCTTCTCACAAATTTTCGAGGTTTGAGTCGACAAACTTTAGTTTTCTTTTGCGGATTACCGCCAAACCGCGGTAACCAGAAATAGCCCAGGGTAGGGGACTTATATTAAGAAAATGAAAATCTCAGGAAATGCAGTAGTCTTTTACGCTGAGAGAATAAAGAAATGAAGTCTCTAATTTGTAGTTGTGTTAGTCTTGTAGCTCTTAGTCCGTACCAAACTACTGATACAAATATGGCGAATGAATTATGAATTTTTTTATAGAACATTTCACTTTAATATCTCAGCAAATCTTCTTCCGGCTAGCTCGGTTGTGAAAAGTTATAGAGTGTATTAGTTATAGTATGTAAAATATGGTACTGTCGCTGATTTGTGATAACAAACAGAAACAGATGTAAAAGGTAAATTACAATAGTGGTTTCTGTTAATAGTTTTGTATTCAAGGTTAAACGGAAAACCTACTTTTATTTTAAGAAATATTTTTTTCCTAAAATTTCTATTCGGGTTCACACTCTTCCCCCTCAACGTTAAATAGGAAATGGAAAACTTATTTAGAATATGATTGTTCATTCCAGTATATTTTAAGCATCACTTGTCGGACCTGGGCCTGTGATATGTCGATATATCGCTATCGTCAATATCAATTTTATCATATATCAACATTCGATATTGCGATTATATTAACATGAACATATCATTCTGTATTTTCAATATCGATCTTTGGGGGATTGCCGGTGACGTATGAGATACTCCTAAGACTTGCAAAGAATGAGGAAATTAAACCTACCTTTTGCAATATTGTTTTCCAATCATATGATTTTTATTGTCACAAACTTCAATATAAACACATCCACTTGCAAATTTGCAATATTATATGTTATAATTTCTTAGGCGCCAGAACTTTTCTGTTCCCGTAAAAAAAAAAGCGAAAGTAAGTGCTCCAAACTTTGAACTAGAATTTACCATAACTTTTTTTATTTCCACCCCTCTTGGCTTTTGGGACCGCTCATTGACAAAATGTACACACATGATCGCTATATGCATTCATGCTCTTAGACAGAGTCAGAGATTTAAAAAGGAAACGACTTTTTAATAATAATAATAATAATAATAATAATAATATAATAATAATAATATATCAATGGGGTTGCCTATTCTGTGTGTCTCTTTTTTTCGTTTCGTTTAGCTATTTGTTTTTGCGCTATTAGGCCTTTATATTATATATGTTTTTCTTTTCACGAGTTTTTATTTATGGGTGGGGTGGGGGGAAAGGGGGAAGTGCTTTATTCTTTTATCTGTTTCTTACCATTCATCTTGTTTGAACTGCTTAAGTAAGTCATTTTGTAACTCTTCATGTCCTCCAAGTCTGTCACATTAATAAAATTATCATTCTTAACAATGTGTTTTATTCTCTAATTTTCAGTTTGCCACACTGATATATTTGTGACAAAATTGAGGTTAAGTCCAACGCCTTTCGAATTTGCAACCAACCCAACCGCCGAGCTTTATGGGTTGCCTCCTATTGCAGGAAAAGGAGAATTGCAGGCGGTAATGCTCTTTTGGGGTCGTGTGAACAATTCTCATGTCAATAATTTGAACGCTATAACATATGTGGCAGTGCTGGCACCCGGAACGAAGAGAAAACGGCAACTTGACAACATTATGGCCTTTAAACAATGGACGTAAACTTCCAATAACCGTATGTTATAATATGTGTTTTAAAGATAATATTGGAAATAATAACTGAACTTTTTTTTGTTCAATAATATTAAATCTATTTTATTATGGCCACACGACACCATAAGAGGATGGAACGCAAGCGCTGTTATCCGCCTCGCCAGCTTGTCCCGTCCGATATAGTGTACACTTAATCGGATATATTTGACATTCAATAATGACTATTGGATTGTCTAAACCGTGATAAACTAGTCTTCTTTATTTAGGTACCAGAAAAAAAGTTCGCATTGTGGTTTTTACGGATTTATGAATAAAATCGTTTAGAATTGCCTCCAACTCTTAAAAACGACAAGCACATTTCATGCAATTTTTGGCATCTGTCTTTTTAACCAGACTGGTATCCACCCACGAAATATATATCTCCGGTAGAAGTTAGAGGAGCCGATCGAACCATATTATACTTAATCACCATATGATATTTCATTTTTAAGCCTACCGTTAAAATTTTAGGTGAGCGTTAAAAATTTAGGGAGCCCGCCCTCTAGACTCCTCCGTTTAATCAGCATCAATTGCATCTTACAAGAATTAAGGTTTAATTTCTATCGTATCCTGTACAAGACCGCCTGCTCATAGTGAAATCTTGAGAATGTCTTTTCGTAGAAATGTCCAGCTTTTCCTCAACACTCACTGGGACGAACAATGTTTACTTCTGTTCGTACTGAACGACGTCTTCCGGTACGTGAAAGATCTAGGATAATTCTTATCTGCTGAAAATGTTCCAGCAATTGATACACTGTTGGCCCATTTGGTACATTTTGAACATAAAAATAAGTACGATATACTCGTTGTATTTTTAAAAAAAAATCGAATGCTTTCCAGAGTAAACTGGACAAAATAACTTCCTTTTTATGATGAATTCCCAAGGTGTCTCCTTAATAATCCTGTGAAGTAAAAAATAATAATTTGAACAATAAAAACATCCCCTAATATCAAAATCATATCAAAAATTATGAGGTACTTAATATATAAGACAAGGAGTAATTTCCATTCTCACAAGCTGACGTGACAATCACTTCTCAGCCTGTCCCTTCGCAAAAGTCATCTTGCCATTAGCATTGGCTCTCGTTTTCAGTTATTGACCATAAAAAAAAAAACAATACATGGAAATGCAAATTAAACCGTGATTTGCGATTCAATGTACAACTCGAATGTCAATATTTCGAACGCTAAAAGCTGAAAGTGTGAGGCAAGGATTCCAGCATGATCTCGATTCTTATCCACCAAAACACTGTCATACACATTATAGTTTGTATTTAAGAAAGCGCATTTTATTACTACTAAATCTGATCAGGATACGAAGAAAAAGTACAGGGAGGATCAGTAAAATAACGCATAAACCAAGTGAATTTTGTAATTTCAGAGAAGCCTCCCACGATATTAAGCTAACGATGATTCGTTTAACTGAATTGAAAATAAGACCTTTCAACAAACGAATGGAGAGAACATCAATAGCTTGACGGGATTTCAGCTGATGAAAAACACCCAGTTGCTTCAGTATACAGGAACAAGTAGCTAGTAAGTAATCAATCCATATTGTTCATTCATAATATATTTAATAAAATATATAGCCTATTAAATGTATAAGTAATACAAACAACGTTAAGTGACCTTCAAATATGAGATAAATATATATGAAATACCTAAGAAATTCTGATTGATATCGATCAATTTGTTGGTTAATCTTTTGATGCGATGGCTTCCAAATTTAAGTAGTAAATTCCAAGTTGGAGCGTACATACAAATAATATATTTACAAGAGTGTTGCATTCTTGTTAAAAATCTTACCACATGTAATTATGAATCCTAATAATTTAAAGCATCATGGGTAACTTTTTCGATGACTTTAGTTAACATAAATTTCTATTAAATGTACCATATACATCTATAGCTGTATTAGATCTGGTTATAGAAGTATAACTTAATCATATTTAAGAATATATTTGTTTCTGCTGAATGATAATATATTACATTTATTATGTTTCCTCCAAGTTTTATACTGAACACAATACCCTGTGAGTCGTGTTGTGAATCAAGACAGTCGTGCACGGAATTAATCTAGGCGTATACTTTGAGATCATCAGCCAACAATAACTTTATCATCATTTTTATATAATGTATGAATTTTATACATTAAAAAATAAAATTACAGCAATATAACAAAATTACATCAAAACCATTTACCAATGCTCCTTAAATTATTACAAGTCTGATTATGAAGACCCTCAGATATCTTTGAAGTATTAGTTATAATACAGATAGAAATGAAATGAAATCTTTGCGTCCAATGTCCGACGAATATGTCCTTTAAGCTAAGGCAGAAAGTTTTAGAAACACAAAACAAGGACGGAATTTCCTTTCTAATGTATTGAGTTACAAATATTTCTGTGAAAATTTTGTTGAATACACAATAAAACTATAGTTTAACTTAGAATTAGAATACAATATATTCGTAACATAATTGTATTATAAGAATCATATGTGCATGTCCACTTGCACATATCATTAATACTGTGGTGCATGTGTACCACCTGACGTTGTTAGTCGTGTGTTAGGTGGTCCTGTATTGAAGTTTAGGCTGAGTACAGCGGAGGCATATGTAGAATAGGTTAGACGGTGGTGATGGAAAATAGGAATCCTCCCTGAAATTCAAAGAGGCGAAATTTTGGTTACATAGTTGACTTGTGTAGGTGTATTCAAAGTGTCTAATGTTTCAGAAGTGTCACGTGAAACAATGCACAAGGTGATGACGGCAAAGGGTATTAGGTGCCTTGCATTTCAATTCAGGCAGAGCATGTACCATTACCATCTCAGATATTGTTGAAACATTTTTTATAGCAACTAGACATTTTTTTAAGAGACCCATATTATTTGTTTTGTCGAAGAAAATTTTCCCGCAAAGTAATGGGCCATGAAAGACGGGGAGTACAATTTATGAATTGTAGGAGAGATTGAAAATGGTCAACTTCGGAGCCTCACCATTCGGCTATGGATATAGGTAGAGTTATAATTCTTGTTGTTGTATGTACAGGGAGATAAAGATAAACTATACTTTTTTATAGTTTGGTTTGCGCATGTGTATCTATGTGTACATAATTTAACAAATGAACGTCAATTTATCTGAAAAGTCGAAGTTTGCGAATTTTTTTCGAGCACTTTAGGTTCGAATTTTAAAATTCTGTTTTTACGGTTGGTAAGATCTAGTTACCCGATTTTCGAAAAAAACTTGTATCACTTCTGTGTGCAACCGTTTTATCGCAAAAAATTCGAGAAATTGTAAGATTTTCAAAAATCAAAATTTTTGGGTGCCATTTTCTCAAAAAGACCATCTTTCAAAATTCTGAAATTTTGTCATATGGTTCAACTTTACATGAATAATAAACGCACCAAATACCATTCTCTACCCATGCTTCATGAATTAACTGCAGCCTTTTAAAGTAAGCGCAGTTTCGTCAACTTTGATGTCACAGTTAGCAAGACTGGGAACAATAAAAGAGCAATGGTTTGATGATGTTTGTGGTTCACATTCATTAAATGTAGAATAAAAGCTTTTCTTGATAGTCTTTTTTTCATTATTTAGATCAAGAAGGCTCTCTGAAATAGTAAAATGAGATTTCCCCTACCCATCCGTTTTCTTAAACCGAAATAATCTGGGGTGGAAATTACAATTACGAAACAGAAATTTTAAGTTTACTTGAAATGCCCATCCAATAAATTCTGATGATCTACGAAAAGCCTGAACTATTACCTCAGTCATGATTTGGAATGCTCCAGACAAAGTCTCAATTTAGTGCGATGCCATTACAGTGATAGAAAAAGTACAATAAGTTAAAAAAACCGAAACGTTTTCTTACGCTTTCCAAAGAAATTTACTTACTTTTTAAACAGAACAATCCCAACATAAGAATGGGTCACTCGGAATTTCACAGTATTCGACTAAAGTGGGTCAGTCCGCAAGCTGCGAGGGAACTGTGTATGTGTGTGTGTGTATTGCGCAAATTTTAAGTTAGCTGCTAGTGCGTTGGTACAAACCAATGGTGCAGCCTGTATTGAAGCTGTCATGAGTGACCTATTTCCTTTAGTAGTATGGTCCGTAGAAAATGACTACTGTATTATTCAAGAATATGGTGTATGTCCTGGAGTGGAAGGAATAAGTGTGGGAGTCTATAATTATTGATCCTGATGAAAACAAAAGTGTTACGTATGCAATATGGGAAAACAATAATCTCGTTAAAAGGCCATGCAATGTAAAGAAAGTGGCAACGCGGCATAAGCTTAGGCAAAAACAGATACACAGTATTAAAACCGCAGAAGATAAAAAATTAAATGAAGTTTTACGTCCCATGTTTGTGCCGGTTACGCTAAAGGAGACGATGATTAGGAGAAATGAATGAAATGGTAGAATGCAGAAAGTGGGATGAAACGGGATAACCCCGAGAAAACCCACGAGCACGGTGTTTGTAAAACACAAAGCCCACACGGCTCGATCTGGGATAGAACCAGGGATCCCATGCACCGGAGGTAAACGCTCTACCACTGAGCTACCGCGGTTTTCGGAAACAGGCGAGTTTTTATGGCAGTAACGGGTCACCATGAACTAATTTCACGCTTCTCCAAAATCGAACTTCTGAAATTCAAAGTGTAGATTTAAGAAATCTGCAAAACGGAAATTATGTTACATACATATATTTATGATAACCAGTGCTGTGTAGCTGAAATATTATGAATAAATCATGAATTATGAGACGTTGAAGTGCTGTTTGTGCTTCCACATGGACTTCCAGCATTTGTGACTATCGACAATGTGCTACGCAGGGGTGGATCCAGGACGGACCTCTGGAAGTGGGGGGTAATACTGCTACTTAGAGCTACCTTTAAGAGCTCCAAACTCTGAGACCGGTTTTATTTATATATAAAATAAAAAAGTTTCTTCCCCATAGATCCACTCCTGCACGAGTTGTGAGTGAGCCAACACCTATTGAGCACCTGCACGGTTACATGCTATTAGCGAAGACACCAACCAAGCAAATGATTAGTCCATGTAAAAAAAAATAATAAAATAAATAAATAAATAAAAATAAAAATATATCAGTGAAATTTTGTTTCCGAAGACCATTTTAAGTAAGTGAACTTGAAATTTGTACGTTTCGTAATCGTTATTTCCGCCTCAGATTATTTCGGTTTAAGAAAACGGAGGAGTAGGAGGAGGCTCATTTTACTATTTCAGAGAGCCTTCTTGATCAAAATAATGAAAAAAAAAAAACTATCAAGAAAAGCTTTTATTCTACATTTAATGAATGTGAACCACAAACATCGTCAAATCATTGAGTTTTTATTGTTCCCAGTGGTGCTAACTGTGACATCAAAGTTGACGAAACTTTGCTAAATTTAAAAGGCTGCAGTTAATTCATGAAGCATTGGTCGAGAATTGTATTTGGTGTGTTTGTTACTCATCTAAAGTTGAACGGGTAATTAGGTCTTACCAACCGCGAAAACAGAATTTTAAAATTCGAACCGGAATAGCTCGAGAAAAATTCGCAAACTTCCATTTTACAGCTAAATTGACGTTCATTAGTTAATTTATGTACAGATAGATACACATGCGCAAACCAAACTACAATAAAATATAGTTTATTTATATCCCCATGTACCTATAACAACAAGAATTATAACTCTACCTATATCCATAGCCGAATGGTGAGGCTCCGAAGTTGACCATTTTCCATGTCTTTTACAATTCATAAATTGTGCTCCCCGTCTTTGATGTCCCATTACTTGGCGGGAAAATTTTTTTCGATAAAAGAGAAAAATATGGGTCTCTTAAAAAAATGTGTAGTTACTATAAAAAAAGTTTCAACGATATCTGAGATGGTGATGGTACAATTTTATATATATATATATATATATATATATTTTTTTTTTCCCTGAGTTGAAATGGTAGGCCCCATTTGTGGAAATAGGACAAACCTGACTGAAGAACATCATATAGCACTGTCATCAAGATCTGTAGAATGATTTTACAAAAAGTAACTACGAAATTAAATAAGTACGTGTAGAGGACTATTGCGACAATAGTAGTCTGACTCAAGGTATATAATCTAGACATCCACAATAGGGTTGCAATATCCAAACTGCTGCTCACCTCCAACAGTTCTTTAGCACAACCAAAACGACACTAAGAACATGCAAAGTAGACAACCGACGTATGGATTGGAAATGCATAATATGTCAGATGAGTCCTCTTTTGCCTTATTTGGAACAATAGATTACGGTCTTGTATGGCGGGCGTTGAAAAAAAAAACGAATGCCCCGACGCAGCTTTTCCCTGCTGTGAAATATTGGGGCGACTCTTTGATGCCGCAGTACTAACTTCTTGCAAGTTTGTTGATCGTGTGATTACTCTCACAGACGAAATTACTGCTAGTGTCAGGGATATCATTCTATAGTGTAAATGTTGTTTTTGACTAAAAAATAATTTTCTACAGTGGCAATGTGCACTTGCACAATGCTGGAGCTCTTGAGTAGTTGTTTCATGAATATCGGGATGAATTAAAACTCCTATTTGCACTCATTAAATTCCCAAAACTTAATATTATTCAAGACTTAGTCAGTTCCGGAGGTGTCAAAAAGAAGTGATTTCTTTTTATGATAACTAATTCTCTTCTGATCTGAACCATGTCTGCCGAATGTGTATTATTTGTTTCGAAACAAACACCATTGTGACCAACACTCCCAGATAATTCATTAACTTTATTACAATCTTGTATAAACATACTACTAAAGTAAGCATTTTTAAATGAGATCTAGGCACCATGGTTTACTTGAGATCCAGAATATATGCCAGCTTTCTAATTAACAAGTAAATGTCATGACAATGTGTCATGTAAATAATAATGTGGAAGAAATACGTTAAAACATCAAATATAAAACTATGTATTTTTTCAACAGCAAAATGTCTGTGATGCTGATAAATTCATTCTATTCATTTTTCCCTCAAGTCATGCCAAACTATTCATAATCTATGCTTAAGATTTTTAAATACAACTTAACAATAGTAAATATCTGTCAAATTTCGACAATTCCATTATCTTATTTTATTCCTAGATATATCAGTAACTAATGACCAGCAAGGACCTGCTACATCTTACAAGCACTACTTTCACCCTGCTTAATTTACTCACTTATTAATACTAAATACACAATTTAGAGAATTTCGTTCTTTCATTTTATTCCTTAGGATGCCCTTAATTAGTGATCGATAACAGTCTGAATCAACAACCAACACATCTTAGTGAATGGGTTCACTTTTCAGTTGTACGTATCTGACAATTTAGGAAAATTCCGTTCTTTCATTTCATTCTCAAGTATGTAAATAAATAACGGTCAGCTAGAGTCTGCTTAATGTTCAAAACACACATTTCCTTCTACTGAATGGAGTCACTTTTCAATTGAAAATATTGACAATTCCGTTCTTTCATTTATTCTTAAATACGAGAGTAAGTAATGATAACCAAGAGTCTGCTTCATCTTCCAAACACTCCCTACGCCTACAGAAAGAACTCACATTTCAATTGTAAATATCTGAAATTTACGACAATTGCGTTCTTTTTATTCTTAAATATGTCGGCAATTAATGAACAGCAAGTGTGTGCTATACCTTCCAAACTCTCCTTTCGCTCAAGTAAACGTAATTACTTTTAAATTCTGAATGAGAAAGAGTTTACAAATACGTTCTCTCGTTTTATTCTTAATTATGACTTCAACCATTGATTACCAAAAGGCCGTCTCAGTTTCCGAACACTTCTTTCATTCTACTGAACGGACTCGCTTTCCTATAGTAAATATCTGACACATTACGACAATTCCTTTATTGCATATTATTCTTAAATATGTCAGTAACTAACGACCAGCAAGACTCGGCTACAAATTTCAATCATTCCTCTTACCGAACTTGGTTTACTCATTTTTCAATACTAAATATCCGAGAATTGTCGAGAATTAGTTCTTTCATTTTAATGTTAAGTACACCATCAAAAAAGGATCGCCAACAGTCCCCATTAGCTTCCAAACACTATTTTCGACTTAGTGAATGCACTCAATTTTCAGTCGTGAATATCTGACAATATACGACAATTTCCTCCTTTCATTTCATTCTTCAATATGTCGACTACTATCGATGAGTAAGAGTCTACTTCAGCTTCCAAACAGCCTTTTGGCCCTACTGAATAGACATTTCTTTAGTAAATATATGGCAAATACGCAATTGAATTATCTCATATTATTCTAAAATAATTCAGATACTAACGATCATCTAAAGTCTCCATGATATACCAAATACACATCTTTCGCCCTACTGAATGGACTAATAATTAGCAGTATATACCTAACAAATTTCATACGATTCTCACATTTTCTTCTTAAATATGTAATTAAATAACACTAAGAAAGAATCTGCTTAACCTTCCAAACACTCCATTCGTTCTACTGAATGGAATAATTTTTCAGTTCATAATGTCTGAGAATACACGACTTTTATGTTATTTTACTTTATTATTAAATATGTCAGTAACTAAAGATTAAGAAGTATCAGCTTCATAATCCAAACACTCCCTTCGTCTTACTGAATGGACTCGCTTAATAATTGTAAATAACTAACAAATTGCGCGATTTCTGTTCATTTTATTTTTAAAAATGTCTGTAACTAAGGAAGTGAAAAGCTAAGCTTCAGCTTCTAAATATACTTTTTCGCTCTTCTGAATGGACTCACTTTTTAATTTTAAATAACTAAGAACTTTTATTTTATACTTAATTATGTCTTGAATTAGCGATCGCCAACAGTATGCATCAGATTCCAAGCAAACCATTCAGGTTAGTGAATGGACTCATCTTTCAACTACTAATGTCTGAGAATCAAGTACTAATATGTGATTTACGACAATACTGGTATATCATTTATTCTTATACATTCTGGTAACTAACAGTCAGCAAGAATCTTCTTCACGTTCAAAACACTTGTTTCGCCAACGGAATGCACTAACATTTCAATTGTAAATATCTGACATATTACGACAATTCCATTATTTCGTATTGTCGTAAGCAGTTCAGTAAATAATACTCGTTAGAAATCTACTTTATACACCAAAATGAAACCTTTGCTTTAGGCATTGGATTAACTTTTCAATTGTAAATATCTGAAAGTTCACGTATTGCAGTTCTTTGATTTTATTCTTAAATATTTGCGTCAGCTTTCAAACACAACGTTTGTCCTACTAATTAGACTCACATTTGAATTCCAAATATCTGGCAATACGTTTGCGTTAATTCTCCTCCATTTGTCTCACAAAACGGACACGTTTTTCGAATTGTAAATATATAACATTTTACCTCAATTGCATTATTTCATAAATTTCTAAATAGTTGACTAACTAACGGTCATCCAAAATATGTTTTATATACGAAGAGACCCATTCCTCTAATCAAAGGACTAATTTTACAGATGTAAATATCTGACACCTTCTATCAGGTATATTCTATACTTTTTTTCTTAAATATGTCAATAACTAACGATCAACAATACTCTGCTACCTCTTCAAAAATCTCTTTTCACTCTATCGTATATACTAGCTTTTTAATTATAAATAGGTATATTACGACAATCCCGTTTTTAATTTCATTCTTAAATCTGTCAAACACAGAGGATAACCCAGAATTTCCTTCGTCTTTCAAACATTCCTATTACCCTATCATGTAGACTCACTTTTCAATTTACATATCTGACAATTTATCACAATTTCATTAATTGATTTATTCTTAAATATGCTCCAGTTTCACCACTCGTTCGTCCTCCTGAGAGGACCCACTTTTCAAATGTAAAAATCTGAAAACTTACAAAAACCATTGTGTCGTTGTTAAATATTTGTAACTAACGGTTAGAAATAGTGTGCTAAATCTTTTAAACACTCCTTACCCTTATTGAATTAACTCACTTTTTAACCATTAACAGGAAACATCATTTTTTTCGCTTTCAGGAAATGTGTGTCTGTGGGACACGGACATATCTTTTTCAGAAAACATATGTGTAATGTAGATTAATGAAACCTTATTTTTCGTACTTCGAGCAAAATATGATAAACTAGAATTACATATATTAATTCGGTTCTATTGGCATATAAATTCGGAAAATATAGCAATATCTAATTAAAAATAGTACATAAATTTTAAAATTGATAAATTTTAAGTTAGTATAATTCTACACATTACTACAATGCAAATATGCTATTTGTCCACTTGTAGCTACGCTGCTCAAATGTGCTATTTGTCCAAAAGAGCTTGGAAACATTTGACGGACATGATAGCTCTAAATAGAAGTTGTCTCAAAGTGTCTTGAAAATGGTGAATACATGTCTTCGTATACTGATTTACAAATAGAACACAACATTAGAACAGCAATAAGGGCTTTATTTTCAGATAGGTCAGTAGATCTGTAGTTTGACTTTATTCTGCGTCAAATTTGACTCAACCTTCTTCCACCGTCATGTTGAAATCTCTTGAAGTATATCAACATCGCATAAGGTAGACCAAATATCAACTTTGCTCGGATTTTTTCTCCAGATTTCTTACATGGGTGGCTCGGATTTTTTATCCCTCCACCTAGCTGGTGTGTCCTCAATTCTTGGAGCAGTAAACTTTATTACAGCTGTAATTAACATACGAACTCCCGTAATAACCTTAGAACGAATACCATTATTTGTTTGATCTGTAGTAATCACTGCTGTATTACTTCTTTTTTCTCTTCTTGTATTAGCAGGAGCTATTACAATACTTTTAACTGACCGAAATCTTAATACTTCCTTCTTTGACCCTTCGGGAGGGGGAGACCCAATCTTATATCAACATCTATTCTGATTCTTCGGTCATCCCGAAGTTTACATTTTAATTCTTCCAGGATTCGGTATAATTTCACATATTGCAACCCAAGAAAGTGGTAAAAAGGAAACTTTTGGTGTTTTCGGAATAATTTATGCAATACTAGCAATTGGATTCCTAGGATTTATCGTCTGAGCTCATCATATATTCACTGTAGGTATGGATTTGATACTCGCGCTTACTTTACTGCAGCCACAATAATCATTGCCGTTCCAACAGGAATTAAGGTATTCAGATGAATTGCTACACTTCATGGAGCACAAATAACTTACTCACCTTCAATCTTATGAACTTTAGGCTTCATTTTCTTATTTACTGTAGGAGGTCTCACAGGAGTTGTATTAGCAAATTCATCTTTAGATATTGTACTCCACGATACTTACTATGTGGTAGCGCATTTTCATTACGTACTATCTATAGGTGCTGCATTTGCTATTATGACAGGACTTATTCATTGATTCTCCTTATTTAGAGGAACAACGATAAATCCTACATGACTAAACATTTAATTCTTAGTAATATTCATAGGGGAAAATATTACATTCTTCCCTCAACATTTCTTAGGTCTAAGGGGAATACCTCGTCGGTATTCAGATTACCCGGACGCCTACACTACATGAAATACAGTATCAAGTATTGGTTCATTCCTCTCCTTCGTTGCCGTCCTAATACTTGTAATTATTATATGAGAAGCCTTTGCCAGAGCTCGACCAGTAGTCTTTTCAGATCAACAAACAAATCTTTAGAATGACTTCAGAACCTAACACCTGCAGAACATAGTTACGCAGAACTTCCCTTATTAACAAACTTCTAAGGTGGCAGATAAGTACATTGGATCTAAGCCCCAAATACAAGAATAATAATTCTTCCTTAGAAATGGCCATTTGAAATCAGCTAGGTCTTCAAGACGCAGCATCCCCTGTAATAGAACAAATAGTATTTTTTCATGATCATACAATATTCATTGTAACTATAATTACAGTTCTTGTAGGATACTTATTAGCCTCTCTCTTACCAAACACATATATTAACCGTAATTTATTAGAAGGACAAACCTTAGAAACCATTTGAACAATCCTACCCGCTATTACACTAAGTTTTATTGCCCTTCCATCCTTACGACTCCTATACTTACTAGACGAAATTCATCAACCAGCGATCACCCATAAAACAATTGGGCATCAATGATACTGAACTTATGAATATTCTGACTTCTCCTTAACAGAATTTGATTCTTATATAATTCCTATCAATAAAATAAATTCTAATTCATTTCGTCTACTAGATGTAGACAATCGCATTGTATTAACTATTAACATTGATATTCGTATCTTAATTACCGCTGCCGATGTTCTTCGCTCATGAGCTATGCCCTCCTTTGGTATTAAAGCAGATGCTACTCCAGGGCGTTTAAATCAAGTAGCAGCCAATATTACACGTACAGGCTTATTCTTCGGTCAGTGTTCAGAAATATGTGGTGCAAATCACAGTTTTATGCCAATTGTTGTTGAAGCCTGCCCTCATTCAGTATTTATTAACTGAATAACAAAAATAATACAAGAACTTTCATTGGATGGCTGAAAGTAAGCAATGGTCTCTTAAACCAAAAGATAGTAAAATAACAATTACTTCCAATGGGAAAAATTAGTTAAATTATAACGTAAGCATGTCAAGCTTAAATTACTAAATAGTATTTTTCTATTCCACAAATATCCCCTCTAAAATGACTCATACTATTTATTATAATCTCTTTATGTCCCTTCTATTTGCATCTATTATATATTTTAATTCAAATACGCCTCATCCTACTTTAGATAATACTAATATTAAAAAAACAACTAAAAATTGAAAGTGATAACAAACGTTTTTTCAACCTTTGATCCCTCTACTTAAATTATAAACATATCATTTAACTGACTTAGAACAGTAATTGGACTTCCAATTATTCCAATTCCATTCTGATTTTTACCAGGACGACTAAACATTTTATGAAATAAAATTACTCTAACTCTTCATAAGGAATTCAAAACTATTCTTGGCCCTACTAGACATCAAGGAAGAACCTTCCTGTTTATTTCCTCATTTTCCTTCATCTTGTTTAATAATTTTATAGGTCTATTCCCTTATGTATTTAGGGCCGCGGTGGCTCAGTGGTAGAGCGTTCACCTCTGGTGCTTGGGGTCCCGGGTTCGATCCCAGCCCCCGCCAAGTGAACTTTGTGGTGGACAAACACCGTGTGCGTGGGTTTTCACGGGGTTCTCCCGTTTCCTCCCACTTTCTTCATTCCATCATTTTCATTCATTACTCATTATCACCGTCTCCTTTAGCCTAACCGGCATAATCGTGGGACGTAAAACTCAAAGATTTCATTTTTCCCTTATGTATTTACCAGCTCTAGTCACTTAACCTTTACATTAACTCTCGCTCTTCCCCTATGAATAAGTTTCATAATCTGTGGCTGAATTAACCACACTCAACATATATTTCCCATCTCGTTCCTTCTGGAACTCCAGCCCCTCTCATACCATTCATAGTGTGCATTGAAATAATTAGTAACATTATTCGGCCAGGAACCCTAGCTGTTCGATTAATAGCAAACATAATTGCAGGTCATCTCCTCTTAATCTTATTAGGCAATACAGGCCCTTCCTTATCCCTCTACATACTTTCATTACTAATAATTGGACAAATTACTCTCCTGCTGTCGCAGTAATTCAATCATTCGTATTTGCAGTCCTAGTCACACAATATTCAAGAGAAGTTACTTATGTCAGCACCACAAAATCATCCGTACCACCTTGTTGATCAAAGCCCCTGGCCACTTATTGGAGCTCTAGGAGCCTTAATTACAACCACAGGCCTCACTAATTGATTCCACCAATATGACCCTTCTCTATTCTTCCTAGGTATACTAATTACATTACTAACTATAATTCAATGATGACGAGATGTAACTCGAGAAGGAACATATCAAGGATTACACACTATACAAGTTACATTAGGCCTTCGGTGAGGTATAATTTTATTTATTAATTCTGAAGTATTCTTTTTTATTTCATTTTTTTGGGCCTTCTTCCATAGTAGACTAGCACCAACAGTAGAAATTGGATCTTTCTGACCTCCAACAGGAATTATAATATCCAATCCAATACACATCCCGCTTCTCAATACTGCATTTCTACTGGCCTCTGGAGTCACTGTAACATGAACTCATCACAGATTAATAGAAGTTAATCACACTCAAACCTCACAAGGCCTACTACTCACAATCCTCCTAGGTCTATACTTTACTGCCCTACAGGCATACGAATATTATGAAGCCCCATTCACCATCGCAGATGCTCTTTATGGTTCAACATTCTTTATAGTAACAGGCTTTCATGGTCTTCACGTTATTATTGTTTCCACATTCCTAGCCACTTGTTTATCATGTCACCTTAATCACATTTTCCCCCTACCCACCATTTTGGGTTTGAAGCCGCTGCTTGATATTGACACTTTGTAGATGTAGTATGATTATTCCTTTATATTTCTATTTATTGATGAGGAGACTAACCTATTTAATATATATAGTATATTTGACTTCCAATCAAAAGGATCACTTAAATGAAATAGGTAAATAATACAGTTTTAACAATTGGTCTATTAACTATTATTATTTGCATAATCGTCATAGCTATTTCAACTCTTCTTTCCAAGAAAGTTCTTAATGACCAAGAAAAAAATTCCCCTTTTGAGTGCGGGTTCGATCATAAACCATCAGCCCGAATCCCCTTCTCCCTACGATTCTTCTTTATTGCAGTAATTTTCCTAATCTTCGATGTAGAAATTGCGCTTCTACTCCCAATAACAATCACTATTAACAACACTATCCTGATCTCTCGTCAGACTAACATTCTTAGTAATTCTCCTAATAGATCTTTATCATGAATGAAATCAAGGATCCTTAACATGAGCCGACTAAACAATAAAATGGGATAATAGTTAAATATAATATTTGGGTTGCATCCAAAAGGTGTTGTTGTCAGCTTATCTCATAAGCAGGAAGCAAACAATTGCACTCAGTTTCGACCTGAGCCTCTGGTCTCTTGGCCCCTGCTTGTTAGTTGAAGCCAAAAAGAGGCATTTCACTGTTAATGATATTGGGATTCTTATGCCCCAACTAAGGAGATGTGAATAATCAAGAAGAAGCTGCTAATTTTTATCTTTAGCGGATTAGACCGTTAACATCTCTTAATATAAAATAACTAACCCCCTTAGTATAAATATTACATTACCTTTTCGAGGTAAAAAAGAAAGTGCTCTTCTCAGGGAGTATTATTTAGGGAATATAACTTCTTCTTAGTATCTTCAATACTATGCTTTCAGTATAACCTACCTAAATACACAAATATAAAGAAGCAAAGGAAAATTGTAAAAATTAAAAAAAATAATAAATACATTTTAAATAAATTGTCCTGTGATTGCTGGATTAATATTGAACCATCTTTAAAACTATTATACATGCCCTGAGCACCAAGACATCCTCTTCACCCTTGATCCATATTATTATAATATGCTCCCCCTACATATAAAGGTAATTTAATAATATAATTTGTTGATAAATAAGGTAAAAATCATATACTTCCTATTATTGTAGAGCTAAAGTGAAACTTCACACACATTAGAGACTGCCCAATAGAATAACTTTATAATAAAATACCAACCCACAAGCCTACTACACTTACAAGGAGAGCACCTATCTTTAGGTGTAAAGGTAAAACAACACAATAAACAGTAGGAAAAATCAATCAACTCAATGTTGCGCCTCCTAACATTGCCATCACTACTAGTCCTAATATTCCCTTACATATAACTCAACCTTCATTATCACTAATAGAATGAATATTAGTACCCCCAAAGACCTTGCCTGTTAAATATAATCTTAAACGTACTGAATAACATACAGTTAGGCCTGTAGAAAAAAATAATAAGAAAAAGCTGACTACTTTAATTAAAGACAAGGAAGAAATTTCCAAAATAAAGTCCTTAGAATAAAACCCAGCTAAAAACGGTATTCCACATAAGGCCAAGTTAGCTACATTTAAACGAGACAAAGTAAGAGGTATCTGACTTACAAGCGCTCCTATTCTACGAATATCTTGTGTGTCCCCCACACCATGAATAATAGCTCCTGCACATAAAAACGTAATGCCATCTCCTGCATAAACACTTAATAAAACGTCTCTAAAACGAATTAGCAAGTAAACTCCGCCAGTCACAAGTGTAGAAAAATGCACTAATGCTGATACTGGTGTAGTTGCAGCTATTGCTGCTGGTAATCATGCAGAAAAAGGAATTAGTGCATTTTTTTATTGCTGCCAAAATAATCAAACTAGAAATAATTACTATCTCATTATTATTTAAAACTCTATGTAAATAAAAAACATAAATTCAACTTCAATAATTGAATATTCAAGCAATGGCCAATAAAATTGCTACGTCTCCAATACAATTAGAAAGGGCAGTTAACATACCAGCATTATAAGACCGCACATTTTCATAGTAAATAACTAAACAATATGATACTAATCCTAATTCATCTCACCCAAGAAGGATTCTAATTAAATTAGGAGAAACAATCAACAAAACTATAGAAAGAACAAATATTAATACAAGTATAATAAACCGATTAAGATACCGTTCAGATCCTATATATTGTACACTGTAATAAATTACTATTCTAGAAATATAAAGCACGAATCTTATAAATATAAACGATATTCAGTCAAATAGAAGAGTTATAATAATTTTAATTCTATTAAAAGAAATAACTTCTCACAATAAATACACTATATCTATTAACTAAAAAATTCAAGCCTATTATAAATAAAAAAAACACTTATTGTATTTAAAAAGACAAATTCAATCACACAAATTGAAAAGAGGTCAAACCACGGCTTAAGGGCAATTAAACCTTCCTTAGTTCCACAAACTAAAAATTTATTCTAAACTACTTAAGCAACTACAATCATAGGAATCTTGGCCCCGCAAAAAAGTCAATAGATTTAAAGGTAATCAGTGTAATATTAATAATAAATATTCTCGCACACTTCCTCCTCAACAAGAATATAAATTAGAATAAGGTATTCCATGATGGTTATATGAATATAAATGTAATCTATAAGCAGCTCTAAAAAAAGAAAGTAAACCTAAACCTAATATACTCAGCCAAGATCAACCAACAATTCTATTTAACAGACTAATTTCTCCCAATAAATTTAATGTTGGTGGCGCAGCTATATTAGCAATTCTTAGTAAAAATCATCACAACCCTAAGCTCGGCATAAAATATAGTATTCCTCGATTAATTAACAATCTTCGACTTCCTAAGCGCTCATAAGAAATATTTGCAAGACAATCCTGAAGAACATAGACCGTGGGCAATTATTAATGTAAGAGTACCTTTAAATCCCCATAATCCCAACGTTAGTACTCCCATCAATACTAAACCTATATGAGCAACAGAAGAATAAGCAATTGAAGACTTTACATCAACTTGTCGTAAGCATACTAATCTAATGATCAAATACCTACAACTCTAATACCAAATCAAATTAAATTTATATTTACAGCTACATTTTCTATAAAATATATAATACGTAATAGTCCATACCCTCCTAATTAGTGTTGTAAATAAAAAAAAAACTGTTCGTATTTTTTCAGAAATGTACTCCCATGCGCAAAAACTGTAACTAAGATGTCGTACGAAAATATAGAATTAAACAGAAAAACTCTTATCTTAAGGTTCGAAGCGATGCGCACCATGGTTATGAAGATTATTTCTTTAAAAAAAGGAGCCAACACAACGTAGCCTCGTGGCTAGGTGGGTAGAGTAGCGGAGTCGTAGTTATTTTATTATTTTGATACCACATCGAATCCCATCCCATCCCATCCCATTTCTTTTTTTTCTCTCTTTTTTTTACAAAACATTATAATTTTCATGTTAATAAGAACCGAAGCAATATAATAAGGACAACTTACTGATATTTTGCTGTAATGACGTATTTATCCAGGATTAGAGAACTATTGTTAATAGCTATTGTTTTCTGTTCATGTTGTTGTATAGTTTCTCTCATCCTGTTTTCTTAGGGAAAAAACAATTTTGTCTCCAACGAAGTGTGAAGGATATATACGGACAGAAAAAGACATCTTAGTACCAAACGTGATTTATCGTGATGAAGTGGACTAGTTTGCCATTAATAAAAAGAAAAGAATTGAATTTGGCTTTTCTTTAGGTTTTAACTAAAAAAAAAATTTTTTTATAAGACTATACTTTATGAGGCAAGGTGTGTGATCATGCAAACAAATTTAGCTAGGGAGTGAAAGATAATTGTTTATACAAACATTTTACAGGTTTAGGTGCGTGAAACACCAATACACCATGGTCTCGTTTATCCGACCATCCTTTGTTCCACATACCATATGATCCGATATATCATTGCAAATAGCACCAATCGGCAAGAAGATCTGCAAGTTGTGGTCTTAATCTATTTTTCATGCTGTGGAGTCTATCGCCTAGCGCGCCCGTCTACACCTTGACTCATACGTCTATCATTCAGTGCAGACACGTATCCAGGTTTTCTATTCGGAGGGGGCCCAACACGAATCCTCGTAAGCACGTAATTCTAATGGTTTTAAATATCAATAATAATAATAATAATAATAATAATAATAATAATAATAATAATAATAATAATAATAATAATAATAATAATAATAATGCAACAGTTCTGTACCTCTCTTAAACTTTTTCCTACTTTTCATTTATAAACCGGTTTGTTTTGGAAACTGCATTATAGCACAAACAAAATGAAACATATTTTCGAGAGAAATGTAACTAAAGAAAACTGTCTGCTACGTATATCACATAACAAAAATAGGAAGAAGATATGGAGTGTATCGTTCTAATATATTAAAGTTAAAAACAGAACGGAAACGAAATGTTAATCCTATTTAAAACTGTTCTTTAATTCCACCTGGTCAGTGGCGTATTTACGATTACGTTTCGGGAGGGGCTTTGCTAACTTTCAGGGGGGGCTTTGCCTGGAAATGTGAAAATTCTGCAAGATATTTCATTTACTTTACTATACTAAGTAAGATTTCGTGGGGGGCTTAAGCCCGGAAGCCACCTCCCTAAATACACCACTGAACCTGGTATAATGGCATTATGGTATGTTCTTAGAATTATAACAAGACAACAGCACATTGCCCAAAGTTTGGACACTGACTACTAGTAAACTGATATAAAAGAACCTCAAAAGGGTAAAGGCAAGTTTATTAAAAAGTGCTTGAGTTTCGGAGAGAGACAGCTCTCAGGCTCTCACGCTGGATACGTCCCTGATTCAGTGCAATGCAGTTATTTGTTATAAAACATTATTATTAGATGCGTAATATGTAAAATTATATCATAAGTTTTAATTTTAATAGGTCTTTTCTTAACACATCCATATTATCCAGCGTTCTGCCTGCGTGTTTATGTCGGATAAGCGAAACTCTACTGTATTTCCAAAGCTAGCATATACATGAACTAGAATTGTATCGTCCTAGAACAGACAATAGTCTGAAATGCTTATATTAAAAGGCTGGAATAAAAAAAGCATAAGTACTGATTTGGAAGCGTGAGAACAAATTAAAAACAATACAATATATTTCCTAGGTATCAGATTATCATCTTATTATGTCGATGTGTATTCTTTTTTAAACATAGTTTTGAAAGTTATACCATTCGCAATATTCCTGAGGAAATCGAAAGAAAAACTCCTTGTGCCTCTTATGGCAAAGCGGCTTAAGTGCATGATCCGAAACCGATTCTCACGTTAAGGTATAGATAAAGTTCCCGTACTTCAAAAATGCAAATCCGGGACGCTACTAAATTACGAGAATCTTTGAAATGCTTAAAACTGAAAGAAGTGTTGAATACTAATTTACTTTCCTCCATTAGATAGAGTTGTTCAAGTATTACATTATCACATTTTTATTCATTTCACTAGATCTTCCAAGGACGCCAATTTCTCTTTAAATTTGGGGGGGGGCATTCAAATGCAGAAGATATATATATATGAGAATTTTAAGACAAATTACACTCAAATAATGCCAAATATTGTATATTCATAAATACAAAGGAGGCGTACATGAGCTTTGAGCGGGCCCGGCCCCCCAGGATCGGCGCCCTTACATTCTTCCTAGTTAAGCAAACGTAAACCGATGATTTACTCCCTCCCCCTGGTAAGCAAAATTGTTTTTTTTTTTCTCAAGTTCTGTTGTGTTTCGCGAAATAACAGCAGGAATTTCCAGATTACTTAACCATCTAAATGAATGTTTTCACTTCGAGCCATCCCGTCGATTCGCGTTGCCTAGGACTAAAATAAATTAAGGGTCAATAATGAAGATGAGACTTCAATATGAAACATGAAGAGACATGTGGATCGGAGATCTGTCTTTGTTCCAACTTTGATTTTTTCAAATCCATGATGGGAAATTATATTATGAGTACAATTTTCGAAATTAATAGCATACAATAGTAAAAATATCTTACAAAACGATGGTTTATTGCAAAATACTTTGACTCAAAGAATAAATTACAAGTAATAAACTTGTTACTTTTCCTGAAGAGTCTAAGTCGTGAATGAGACGGAACCTGTCGAGCGTAGTGCTTGGAACGATTGCCTCACTTTTTCTACCTTCCCGTGGGGCAGCCTTGATTCGACCTGATCCTAAAGGTATTATTCAGAAGTCGAAGTCGGAAGGTGTTTCCCATTTTTCTAAAACACTCTTGGTCGATTACAATCTGCCTCATTCGTGAGGGGAAAATGCCATGTCGTAAGCGTCGGTGGACCACCGATAGGCAACTAGTTATGTCCCCAAAAATTGGCGATCCCGCAGCCAAAAATTGGCCCCACTTCCGTTTTGAAAATTATACCACCACCGGCAGAGAAGCGACGGAACGCCAACGAACCACAAAATTATTCCCCTAAAATACGTTAAATCGCCTATATGCGTAATTTCTTTGCATCAAGATGAGTCTAAAAACATTTTTTAAAAAATAATACGAAAGTGCCCTGAGCTGGGCGTGAACCATCAACCTTAGGGTTGCTAATTGCGTGTTCTTCGGAATTCGTCACGGAGGTGATTATGAAGACACAGCTTGTAGAGTGATAAATCGTTGAAGTCTTTTTAATATTTCTAATCAGAGTGCTTCTTTAACCGTGTATATTTGAAGACAACTGTTCGGAATCAAATCAAATGCACTCGTCATGTAATTTTATAACAAAATGGCAAGCGTCTATTTACTTTTTTCATAGTTCTCCCATATTCACTTGCTAGTGATCGGCGACAGTTGCCAACTAAATTCATACAATTATACGCACCCACCTCAAGATTTTTCACTTCATGATGTAAAGGCAGGAGTTACTCTTGACACCCGGAGCTCAAATATTGTCCTTATAATAACAATTCGTCAGGGAAAAATAATATATAATAATAACCGCATGTACATGACTGGCGATAGTTCATGTTGCTTCCTTTACGATTCTCCGTGACAAATCAAACGAGCGCGGACCAAAATGAAGTCCTCGTTCTTACGTTATGGTAACTTCAATACCCCCGATTCTAGATATCTGCTTCGACTCGACGAATCCCTGCCACTAGTGGCACGCTAGCGGCAATCCTTCGACGCGTCGCTATATCGACAATCGCCATTTACCGGCAAGTGAGCCACTAGAAGTTGGCGACGTTTACGGCATGGGGAAGCTAATAAACCAACAAAAAATAATAATAATAAATCTAAAGCCTTATAAAAAAGTTTTCTGAAAAGTTACATCTAGCAAAATCATTTGTTGGTATTCCAGAACTGTGAATTCACCTTTATTCATAATTTACTTCTATCGTAGTTTTGATATGAGAATGATATGTCTAAAACTAACACAGGTCATTAATACTCGTACTTTTTTTTTTTTTTTTTTTTTTGCTTTACTCAGATTTAGCAGCTTTACTTAACAGTCAGTCAATTTGGATCTGTGATATCAGAGTTTTAGAGCTTTCCTTAATTTTTTCATTTCTAAAAAAGTTTGCAACTAACACCATTAACGTATCTGTTTCGATATTTCCATATGTAATGCCTTGGTCACTCCCAGTATATTTCAAACAATAAAATATTTACGGTGTCTTACTCCAATAATCCGAACTACATTTTATATCCAACAACTCTGTGCATTTTCCCTTAAATCTGCAAACTTTCTACTAGGTTAAAACTCAGTATTTTCTATTTTCTTCCTTTCTTGCTAAAACGAAAGTGCTCTTTAGACAACCTGGAAGGATGACTCTATACTACATTATGTTGCATAGGGCATTTTATGTAGCATATCATTTGACAGTTGGACACTTTCTTTTTATATTGAAAGCAACAGGGATTAAGTCCTTCTACACTTATATGATAAGTAAACACATTCTTTTTGATTCGTGGAATTGTACCAATGCACTAGGTCCAGAGAGTTTTAATTTAAGATGATAATAATAATAATAATAATAATAATAATAATAATAATAATAATAATAATAGTTATTATTATTATTATTAATATTATTATTTTATTATTGACTTAGGTTTTCCTGAATATTAAGCAATATTTCACAAAAAGCTGGTATTTTTAAACAAATGTGTTCGATATCAAGTTTTCATAAAAGTAGTCACTCTCTCCTATAAACAATTTCAGAGGGGCCGCGGTGGCTCAGTGATAAAGAGTTCACCTTTGGTGCATGGGATCCTTGGTTCGACCCCAGCTCGCACCAAGTGAATTTTGTGGTGGGGTAACACCATGTGCATGGGTTTTCTCGGAGTTCTTCCGTTTCCTCCCACTTTTTTCATTCCACCATTGCATTCATTTCTCATTATCACCGTGTCCTTTAGCCTAGCCGGTATAACCGTGGGTCGTAAAACTTAAAGATTTGATTTCAAATAATTCCAACCCAAACAGTTGCAGGAAGTATGTCATTTCGAATAAAACAAACTACTCTATAAAATTCTGAGTATTATTATTTTTTATATATACAATTCTAGCGGACCTTATTTCTAAATCGAAGGGTAAGAAGACTAAATTCACTCTCTTATTATTATAAATTCATTTCAATTGAAGCAGTTAAAATAGTTGGGAAAAATTAGAAAGCCATACCCTATATTGCAGTGTGCCACAACCGGATAACGTGGCACACTGGCGTGCCCAGCAAAATGAACAGTGTGACGCAAACTTTTACCTATTATTTACAAGAATATTTGTCGAGTTTATTTTATATATTATTATGAACGATTTTTCCACGGATCAGCTCTCTGTATACAATTAAACAAGCAAGTATCACATTGAGGGAATGAGTGTAATTATTTACTTTAATAGTAATAGAAATATATATATATATTGTATTTTCTAAACTAAACTAATCAACTCTATGGCCTATGGAACCCGGAGGTTCAGTGCCGCGTTCACAAAAGCTCTCCACTGACTTCTATCCTTAGCCAATTGGATCCAGTTTCTACATTGTATTCCCATCTCTGCGAGATATTGTATTTTCTACCGGGAATAACTGCATCCGGTCTAGAAAGCTGGGACTAACAACAAAGGAACCCGATGTGCTAAACACACACCACCTACGCACTTCAATACACCAACGAAGGTGCAGACTATTCATGAATTAAAGTCTCTCACCCAATGTATTCTCCTAACATGTCTCCCAGCGATTACAACATTTTTTGCAATCTCAATCACTTCCTAGTAGGATAGGTTTACCTAGAGACCACTGATTAACCTGGTATAGGATGTTTCACTTTCTTACCTTTGGAGTTGACAGTCATCGGTTGGACAATCTCACACGCAAATATCTAATATTAACAACGTTTCTTCTATAATTTCGTAATATTGTATTATTTCTTTGTATTATTTATTAGGTTGGTTAGGCTTGTTTCAACACTTTTCTCTTTGCACCTACTTATTACCTATACCTTAACGTTGGATAAAAATACACTAGCTCTCACCGGGAATCAAATCCAGAACCAATGGACTTGAACCATTTGGCAACAACAAGGCACATTTAAATAGAAGTTTCGATTTTGTTAGGAAAATTGTGATTAGGTGTAACATTTAAAAATATATTTAAGAATGTGTACGGATGAAACGCACTGAATTTTCTCGCTCGAATTTCTTAAACTGACTCGTGTTAGGCTGCAGCTATTACTGAAACATTTATTTGGGAAATGCGAATAAAATAATGTGTTTTTGGAAAACTTTGTTCGAAACAACTTATGTCCAAAAGTAAAGTATCCATTGGTCATATTTCTGTTAGAAATAACTTATGCCATATATTAGAATTATTAAGGAAATAATTGTATGTGAACTATGAGCAAAAGCGTCCGAGTACTTTCTGAGAAATCGTCAAAAAAGTCATCCCCAAGAATAAAATATCCCTTGTGTATCTTTTCAGGACAAACGAGTTATGCTATTTATGAAATACGAACAAAATTGCCTGAGTCGTTCTCCACAAAATCGTAGGGTAAATCTTACTCCGAAAAGTATTATACCACTTCTAGCTTTTTAGGATGATGGAATTATGCCGTATCGTTAGGTTATTTATGTGACATTTATTTATGAAATATGAACAAAATTGGGTCAGGCGCTAATGGGGAAATCGTCGAAGAGTAGGCTAAACTACCCTTCTGAATGTTTACAGGACGAACGAGTTGTGTCATATTGTTAGGTTATTAATGATACATTTATTTATAAAATGTGATTGAGAAAATTGTTCGAAAAAACGCATCCCATACAGTAAATTACACCTTACGTATTTTTTCAGAGCAATGATTGAAACTATATTTGTAAAAAAATAAGCAAAATCTTTACAGCTATTTTTGAAACAATTTAATTATTTTAAATTTTCATCCTTCAGTAAACTACCCTTATTTTTATGTGTCGGAGAATATAGAATTCGAAACGATAAAGTGTTATAAAAACTTCATGTCTAGACTTAGGTCCAGATACGTCGAACAGTATGGCCTCTATTTGAATGCATGTAAAAGCATGACGAACCGACAAACGAACAGATGGACAGACATCAAAATCACTTTTTCGACATCTGGGGGCGTGAAACTTGAATTCATTGAAATCTCGAATTCGATTTTTATCACTATTACTAGAATTTCTTCTTTCGTCGCTTGAACGTGAAAAAGAATAGGAATACAACGACACGTAAGGTGATAATTTGTAATTCCTAAAATTTAATGAGTTACGTTTAATGTGTTGCCATGCTAGAAAAAAAAGCTTATGCCTGTTTGTTATATCATTTTAATATCAGTTTTTCACGCTACTATATAATGTAGAAATATGGTATGATTATCGTTCATATTCATTCTATATTTGGAAATATTCGTGTTCCGTATACATAGATCTGTATAATTTAGTTACGTTCAACGAAAGCATTCTTGCACTTGTGGATATGAAAAAAAAGAGAGAGAGAGAGAGAGAGTCAATACTCTAAAAAGCAAAAAACAAGCACACACACACACACACACACATAAACGATCATTTAACATCAGGTCGATGTAACAAGGGGTAAGACTGGACAGACTTTCAAGGTCGCGTATGTTCTTCCTGACACACAAACCCGAAGTGAGTTGTCTGCTGTTCAAAAACGGGAAGTAACATGCAAGACTATAAACTGAAAACAATAACTGTTTCCAATAGTACACGTATTCTAATACTGAATAAATACGTCGATTAAAGGATACTACCAATAAATTATTTCCTTATTATATTGTTTCGGTTCTTATTAACATCAAAATTATACACTTCCTATAATGTTTTGTAAAAAAAAAAAAGGGATGGGATTCGATGTGGTGTCAAAATAATAAACTAACTACGACTCCGCCACTCTATCCACCTAACCACGGAGGCTACGTTGTGTTGGCTCTTTTTTAAAACAAATAATCTTCATAACCATGGTGCGTATCGCTTCGAACCTTAAAATAAGAGTTTTTCTGTTTAATTCTATATTTTCGTACGACATCTTAGTTACAGAAGCTAATTTATATTTGGCAGGCAATCTACACACTAGGTTTTAACCAATAAATGCAACATTTTACTCCACTATCAGTTCCTTGATCCAACTTCTCGATTCCCCTACTGAATTCCCTCCGCAATTGTGATCTGCTACTGAAAAAATCCCTAGAAATCATCGTTGCCAGTATACACAAAACCGAGCATAATTTTGTTTTTTGCTTATATTTTTATTATTTTATTATATATTTTGGAAATATCTCCTTAGATGGATTGCATTCTATTATCTCCACATACTAATAACTGAATTTTACCCATAAACGTAAGGAAAATGGAATAAATGCGAAAAATCTTGAGTTACAGTATACGCGCAATTTTTTTTGCGCATGGGAGTACGTTTTTTTTTAGCAAAAAAGCATTGCCTCTCGTTTTTTTTCTAAATTTCGTTTTTTTTTCAAATAGTCATTTGTAATGCATCTTACGTATATTTAAGTATGAAATATTTTTATGTAGGTGTTATCACCGTAAAATGCAACATAAATTAAACGCTAGATACTGATACGCTACAAATATTTTCCAATTTACATGAATACCATACCTATTAACAATTCGGGTTTCAGCAGTTTTCATCAATATCAACTAAGAAATAAAAGTAGAAATGAAATTTTGTTTTTTCGTGAATGCAGGCCTTTAATAAGTACGAAAGTAATGTCACGAACAGTATAAAATTCCAATAACTTGTCTAAAGGTAAAAACTAATACTAATTTGCCTGATAGTCTTTTTCTAAATGTCATATATAAATAATTTGTCGACTAGATACATATGATATGCAGAACCGGCTCTACCATATATGCAGTGGCGTATTTACGATTTTGTTTCGGGAGGGTCTTTGCTAACTTTCGGGGGGATTTCCTGAAAATGTGAAAATTCTGCAAGATATTTCATATACTTTACTATAGTAAGTAAGATTTCGGGGGGGGGATTAAGCCCTGAAGCTCCCCTAAATACGCGACTGTATATATGCAACACGTGGATTTGCGTGGAACGGCAAGCTTGGATGGCCCGGCAAAATCTGTCATAAGTATATTATTTAAATTAAATATTTCTTGTTGGAAACAGACCTCATGATGATGGTAGTTACATTTACTAAGCTGAGCTTCTATTTGAATGCCACATTCATAAATTATGTTTAGGTTGCATCAGTTTAAGGCCACATGGACAATGCTAAAGCAAATGGTCGAATAAATCCGAGGACAAATTGCTTGATTGTTGTCAAATGCAAGAATTCAATTCTCGAATAATAGTTTGAGTTTATTTTAGTTTAGCGTCCCTTTCAGCAGCGAGGCTATATGAGACGTGGACCTACTGATTAACGTGGAATCCGAACCACATGAGCTCCCGCCGGGAATCGAACCCGGGTCTCCCACGCCAAAGGCGCGTACGCTAATAGCTTAGCCACAAAGGAGCTCTTCTCGAATAGTAGTGAATATCTGTTCCATTTAGTAAGTTATCACAGTTTTGATATGAAAGTAGTCTTGTTTTTCTCAGAAACAAGTTCCTTATCATTGAAGATAGAAACAAGTTTTTTTTTAATGTTAGAAGATATAGAAGAAAAATCAAGAAATCAAGATAGAAGAGCTAGTTGCACTGGAATTGCAAACTGATACATTAAGATTGAAGCTCGATAGTGAATTCTATAAAAAGGATTACAATCTTTCCTCTGCAGGTGTGTTTGCTTTATATTTCACAAACATAATAGATTAAAAAAAAAAACAGACACAACGGGATTGCATTCTTAGTAAGTATTTAAGCCTTTCTGATTGCAACTGCACTTACCCTCACCTTTGTTGTTCATGCTGGAGTAGCATACTTAAAATCATGACTTCTAAGATTTGTTTTTTCTGGAGAAAGGGGGAGGCGGCAAATTATGCCATTCCACGAGGCAACAAGTTGACTAGGACCTGAATATAGGATGACTCAATTTGAAGTAATGCAGGGTGTTTCAAAATTAATTTTAGGGTTTTGAAACTTTGTAGTATCTATTACAATGAACTTACAATTATAAATATTATATCAAATGAAAGAGCAACTCAAACAGTTTTGTGCATGTACATGCATTGTTTCTTCTGTCTGCCGTTAGAAAGAGCAAGTAGCAAAGATGGAGACTAGAGAGCAAAAAGCTTTTTGTGTTTTAATAAAGACTGAACCTGTACACTGCAACCGTCTGTGTGAAGAATATTAAGAAGACGCTTGCAACTACGTCTTTATTGTTTGCAGTTGCTACTGGTCTAAAGCCTACAGACTACGGTTTATGTGTCAATTTCACAAGTGAAATATTCCTGCATAACAATGAAGATTTTCTGGATCGTGTCGTCTTCAGTGATAAATCGACTTTTCACCTAAGAGCTAATGTGAACACTCATAATGTTTGCATCTGACCGTCAGCAAATCCTCAGGAGATGGTACAATTGAAACGAAACTCCCCTAAATTGAATATGTTTTGTGCCATATGGCGGAAAGTTTATGGGCCTTTCTTTCCTATCGACTAGATGTGTGCCGTGTGACGAATGAATCTCACATTGAACACTTGTAGCAAAGACTGTTTGAGGTGCTCTTTTACTTCATGCATTGCTTATAATTGTACGTAAAATGTAATAAGTACTACGAAGACTTAAAACCCCAAAATTTATTTTGAAACACCCTATATTTCTCACCAACAGTGTTGGAACTAAGATGTAAAATGGAGAGAAAATTTTCCTTATAAAGTTATTGTTTACAACGATATTATTATTAATCGAGACTATAACTACAACAACACGAGTTGGTAGTCAAAAAATGTAATCAAATGTATACTCGGTGGCCCAGGTGGCCAAAGTGGCACAGACAGGTGTGTCACTTGTTTAATCCGCTCCAGTGTGGACACTAAGATATCGGAATATTATTCTTGCAAAATGTGGTTGGACTATAGTTTATCATATTAATTTCTTTTTCTTCTGGTGTCGAATTTCCTTCTCAAATTTGACCCCAGTCAAAAATTTGAGAATTTTCTAATTTCGAATTTCCTTTACTTTTTTTCCCTGTAGCTTCCTTCGTTGTAGAAAGACATCCCTAAGACTTGCCAGGTAGATACCTCGGATGGATACCTAACTGTTGACATTGATTGGACGGGCCTGCGCGCAGTGTTGCCAATTAGGGAAATTAAAATTCTCAAATATTTGGGCAAAAAATTAGAAATTTTTATTTATAAATCCGTACCTATACGTCCGAGTGCAAGTCAACTTAGGCCAATCGAACATTTGTCCTTACTTAACAAATGAAGTACAGATCGTTACAATGGGGTAATTAGAGGGCGCACGTAAAATTCGTATTTAGGTTCTAGCCCTTGATTTTTCTAGTTTTCCCTTACTTTTCTGGTAATTGGAAGGTTTTTTCCTTAAATATCGCCATAACACTTGTAGGATATATTAGTGGTGTACCAATGTTTTATTTAAGATAGTTTGCGTCTGTTTGGTAGCAGTGTTGCCAGCTACAGAGTATTTTAATTCCAGATTTTAGGGGGAAATTTTGGAAAAAATATATGTTTTGTCTCTATTATTTCGCTCTTGTTGGCTATATCGGAACAAACGTACCAGTATCTGGAAGTCCCGTCTCTGCTCTACACAACGCATTATAGAAAGTTTCAATAGGCTAATTAGGGGAAGTACAGTTGAGGTTTAAAGTGGACCTTGTTATCTAATTGGAAAGATAACTGTAATTTTTTAAAAGGTAAAATGAGATATTTTTTATTGACATGCTTACTTTATTAGATATCGTCACAATACTTGTAGGATATATTAGAGGGATACCAAAGCTTATTTTAAGATAGTGCGTGTGTGTCTGATAGTAGTGTTGCTAGCTACAAAAAATTTTAATTCCAGATTTTAGGGGCAAATTATGGGGAAAATTCCCTTTTTTATTTCTATTATTTCCTTCTTGTTGGCTACATTCAAACAAATGTACAAGTGTCTAACAGCCTCATTCTTAGTCTACACAGCGCACCATAAAAAGTTTCACTAGAATAATTAGGGGAAGTACAGTTGAGGTTTATAATAAACCATGTTCTGACAATGGTAAGAAAATGGTGAATTTCTGAGGTAGAATGAGATTTTTTTAAAATTTCATGCTTACTTTGTTATATATCGCCATGATACTTGTAGGATATATTCTTAGAGCACTACGGTTTATTTTCAGATAGTTTTCGTCTGTCTGATGGCAGCGTTTCCAGCCAAAACAATTAATTCCCGCTATTAGGTGAAAAATTCGGAAAATTTCCCTTTTCCCCTCTATTACTATCCTCTTACTGGCTACATTGAAACAAACGTACCACTACCTGAAAGCTTCCTCTTTGCTCTACAGAACGCATCATAAAAAGTTTCAATAGGATAATTAGAGAAGCTGTACCCCGGCATATTTGATTTTTGCTTCTGAGGCGTAAAAAGTGTCAAAATTTTATGTGTATGACAGAATTTTTTCTTTCCCTCTTTGAATGGAAGGCAGCAATTTAGGATTTCACTGTACCTTGTTAACACACCAAAGATTTGTTTAGGTGACTTGAACCCATGTAGAAGCAGTGGTGCTAGATACAAAAACTTTTTGAAATTCGGTTAGGGAATTTTTTGTAAATTTTCACCCCTACATTTCCCTCAATAATTTCCCACCCGTTGGCAACACTGCAATGCAACTTACACCAAAAAATAGCCACAGCCATTTTCTTAAAAACAAGGCCTTAACCATATCAATCGAAAGAATAGTTTTTGAGCAATAAATCACTAACTAAAAATGTAGGAAAACGCCAAAAATGACCTGGGGCCGAAAGGAATAATCACACAATTTTGCTCGTATAGGTTCAAAGAAACTACGATTTGTAAGTTACGAGGGCTTCGACTCAAGTTCTGTTGATTATTTCAATAATCTGCAACATAAATCAATAAATAGTAGTTGCCAGAAAAAAAAACACTTTTGACAAAAAAACATGAAAAAGAACGGTGTTTTTTATTGAAAAAAAAACTTCACAGAAAAAATCCGTCTTTTTACAACACTACTTTTAATTTCAATAAAACTCCCGCCAAAATTATTGAACCATTTACAGGTGCTTCAACATGTGCCTTAGGTAACCAAAGATGAACTAAAAACATAGGCATTTTAATTAAAGAAGCAACAACCAAAGCAAAATATCATATATAATATGTAATTCCTAAATCTATTACACTTCTCATATTAACCATCAATAAGCTGCATTTAACATACTCCAAATAAAAAATACCAATCAAAAGCGGCAATGAAGCAAACAAAGTGTAAAACAGTAAGTATAATCCTGCCTGCACCCGTTCGGGCTGATATCCTCAACCTAAAATTAAAATTATAATAAAACTAAACTAATAAAACTCGTACTATAAAATGAACTTCTCAACACACCTTCTCTAGCTATAACTATAAGAATAACAATTCAAATACTCAACAAAATCAATAAATATCTTAAACTATCTTTCCATAAATAATAACCTACCTCCCAAAGAATTAGTCCTATACTATTTCTTATTATAATTAAAAAGCAAACTCTAATAAGACAAAACTGAACAACTCACCATATTTTAAAATTAAAACCTAAAGGTATTAAAAACAACATATATATTAAATATTTTAGCATCGTAATACAACTAAAGAATTCAAATAATCACCTCCGTGGATTCGAACAATAGACACTAAAATTGACAAGCCTAAGCTCCCCTGACAAACACTAAAAATTAGAAATAACAAACCGAAATAATTTTCAACATACAAACTACCTAAGGAATAAGACAGAAGCAAAAAACTTATCAACGCAATAAATTCAAGTCTTAATAATACCATCAGTAAATGCTTACGCTGAATAACAAAACAAGCTATTCCTAAAATAATATAAAAAACAGGGAAAAAAATAAACAATATTTTCATAAGCTTTTATAGTTTAATTAAAACGTTGGTCTTGTAAACCATTAATGAATAATATTCTAAAAGCATCAAGAGAAAGTATGAACTCATCTATAGTCCCCAAAACTAATATTTTTAATAAACTACCTCTTGAAATTAAAATAACCTGAATATTACTTATAATTTTAGTAGTTTTAAGATTCATTCTAATTCAAATACTTTTACGGCAAGAGTCTATTTAAGCTTCCAATCACTTCTTTCGTCTTAATGAATAGAATCACTTTCAATTGTAATTTCAGACAATTTAAGACCAATAGGTTCTATCACTTTATACTAAAATAAGTCAGAAAGTATTGATTTCAGAGTCTGCTTCATCTTCGAAACATTCCTTACGCCTACTGAAAGGATTCACTTTTGAATTGTTAATATCTGACAACTTATGACAATTCCATTCATTTTTTTCTTGAATATGTCAGCAAGTAACGATCTATAAAAGTCTGCTTGAGCTTCCACACTCCTTTTGCCCAGCTAAGTGGACACACTTTTTAATTTTAAATATAAATGTAATTTTAATTCTAAATTAAAACAACTCCGTTTATTCATTCTTTTAATATGTCAGTAACTGACAATAATAATGGTTATTTTTTTCTTCATCTAATTCTATAATTACATATTATCCTACTATAGTATAACTAACGATAAGCAAGTGTCTGCTTAATCTTTGAATCACTCTTTTCCTTTTACAGAATGAATTCACTTTTCAATTCAAAATATCTCACAAGACATTTCCATACTTTAATTCACTGTTCTGTATGTTGACAACTAACAATGAGCAAGAGTCTACTTTATTCGTAAACACTGCTTTGCCCTTGTGAATAGACTAACTTTGAAACTGTAAATATCTGACAACTTACGACAATTTCATTATTTCATTTTATTCTTAAATATTAATTCAACTAACGATCTGCAAAAAAGTGTGTTTCAACTTCCTACACTACTTTCGACCTGCTAAAAAGTCCACTCTTCAAATGTAAATATCTGACAATGTACGACAATTCTGTTATTTCATTTTAAACTTGAATATATTAGTAATTAATGTCAGGAAGGGTCTATATCAGTTTCAAACACATCCTTCGCTCTAACGAATGAACTCACTTTTCAAGTGTAATCAAAGACTACTCCTTCTATACTTTTAATCTTATAAATATCAGTAACTTCCGATCAGCAAGAATCTACCTCAGCTTCCAAAATCTCTCTTCGTTCTTTTTATTGGCATAACTGTTCAATTGTAAAAACTTGAGAATTTACGGCACATCCGTTCTTTCATTTAATTCCTAAATATGTCACTAAGTTACGACCATCAAGAGTCTAGTTCAGCTTCGAAAAACTCTTGAATGTAACTACTTGTGACATGATAAAGTCTGACAATTTACGACAATTCCGTTTTTCATTTCATTTTTAAAAAGTCTTAACCTAGCATTCAGCAAAAATCTGCTTCACCTTCCAAATACTTCTCTACTGAAAGGCCTTACTTTTCAATAGTAAATATCAGACAATTTACGTCAATTCTGTTCCATCATTTTATACTTAAACACGTCCGTATTTATGTTCAATTAGAGCCCGCTTGTGCTTCCAAACACTCCGTTCGTCCTGCTAATATACTCAGTTCTCAAATATAAATATCCTTCAATGTACCGTTCTTACATTTTATTCTTTAATTAACAATCAGCAAGCGTTTACCAGAGATTCCAAACGCTCCTTTCCCCTTATTGATGTAACTACTTATCACATGATAAAGTCTGACAATTTACGACAATTCCGTGTTTCATTTCATTTTTAAAAATCTCTTAATTTAGCAATCAGGAAAAATCTGCTTCACCTTGCAAATACTTCTTTCGTCCCAATCATAAACACGCTTTTCAAATTAGCTAAGGATAGAAGTCAGTGGAGAGCTTTTGTGAACGCGGCACTGAACCTCCGGGTTCCATAGGCCATAGAGTTAGTTAGTTAGTTAGTTAGTTAGTTAGTTTAATATCTAAAAATTAACAACAATTCTTTTCTTTCATTTCATTCATAATATGTAAGTAACAACGATCAGCAACTGTCTGCTTAAACTTCTAAAGGCTTGTTTCGCCCTACTGAATGGACTCACTTGTCAATGTTATATATCTTACAATTAACGACAATTCAATTGTTTCATTTTATTCTTAAATAGGTCTACAAAGTTTCCACAATGAATTCGCCCATTTCAGTAATATATATTTTATAATTTACAACAATCCTGTTTTCTCATTTCAATGTTAAATATTACGGGAACTACCGATCAGCAAGATTTAATTCCCCTTACAAAAAGTTGGCAAGAATTTACTTTTACCCCACTGAAAAATATCTGTGATTTTAGGACTTCCATTATGCCATATTATTCAAAAATAATTTAGTAACTTACACTCACCGAAAGTTTGCTTTCTGTATGAAACAACCCTTTCACAATACTAAATGGATTGACTTTTCAATTTAAACATGTAAAAATATACGTCGGTTCCCTTATTGTATTCGTACATATGACAGTTACTAAAGATCAAAACGAGCCTCCTTTATCTTTTAACTCTCCTTTCGCCTTACGGAATGGACTCACCAATTATAAATATCTGACAAATTACAATTCCATTTTTTCATTTCATTGTCAAATATGTCGGAAACAACCGAGTAGCAAGAGTTTAGTTTATCTTCGAAATACTTCCTTTGACCTATAGAATCGACACGTTCCTCAATTGTAAAAATATAACAAACAAAACCAATATTTCATAATATTCTAAAATAGTTTAGTAACTAACGGTAATCAAGAATCTGCCTTATATACCAAAGAAACACCATTCCTTTACTTAGGGACAAACTTTTCAATTGTAAATATCTGACATTTTTTCAGTTACATTCTCATTTCATTCTTAAAGACGACAATAACGAATGATCTACAACAATCAGTAATATTTCACTACGTCTCTGAATTAAATGTTTCAGTAACAACGATCTCCTTAATATTTGAAACACTCATTTCGTTTTATTGGATGCATACACTTTTGAATTGTAAATAACTAACAATTATAAACAAAAAAGGTTTTTTTTCAGTTTAAATATGACACTAACTAACGATCAGCGTTAGACGGCTTCATTTTCTAAACACATCTTTTATCCTAGTGACTAAACTCGCTTTTTAATTGTTTTTGGTAGTATACTTAAGTTAGTTCATTATATTCTCAAACAAGTCTTCAACTAGCGTTCAGCGACGGTCTGCTTCATTTTCAAAACGCTCGTTATCCCTATGAATGCACTAAATTTTTAATTTTAAATACCTGCAATTTACGAAAATTCCGTTCTTTCACTTGTACTTGAAATTGTCAGTATCTATCGATAATAAAAGTTTATCACATATTCCCGACTGTTCTTTTAGTCTACTCAATAGAAGAACACTAAATTTCGAATAGATAACAATTTACGACATATCCTTTTTTTTATTTCATTGTTAAATATTTCGGCAACTAACGATCAGCAAGAGTTTACTTACGCAACTCCTGTAGCTTTCTTAACTGCACGGGAAGACAACTAATACGTACTCACGAAACGGCAAATATTTTATGGCACCATTTTAATTCTATGAACGTTAAAGATACAAAAACTTTATATTTCCAAATGAAACTATATAGCGACATTAATGGGTCATTTCAAAAGAGGGGGTAACTGTCCCCCTTTGCCCCCCTAATCGCCGCCCATGCTATGATGTGTGGCACATTTGTGCGAAATTAATAATATTTGGTCTAGGAATTAATTCGTGCGGTTGGTACGCACACATTGAAGCTGTAGTACAAACACAAAATACATAAGTACTTTAAGAAAAATATTGTCCATCGCTAGCCACCACTTTCGCCCATCTGTCAGGCAATGTACGGATTCCGTGGCGAAAGAAGTCCTCATCCTTGGAAGCGATCCAGTCAGAGACCCATGTTTCGATATCTTCTGAAGAAGTAAACCGCTGTCCAATCAAATCGTTGTTCATGCAATCGAACAAGTAGTAGTCCGAAGGAGCAACGTCTGGTGAATACGGAGGGTGGGGTAAAACTTCCCATCCGACATTTTCTAAATAGGTTTTGACCGGTTTTGCGACATGTGGGCGAGCGTTATCATGTTGAACAATAAGTTTATCATGTCTGTTCTCCCATTCTGGTCGTGTTCTGGCCAGAGCTTGCTTCAAACGAATTAATTGTCGTCGATAACGTTCTCCATTCATAGTTTCACCCGGTTGCAGCAGCTCATAGTACACCACACCTTTCATATCCCACCATATGCACAGCATAACCTTTGCACAGTGAATATCTCGTTTTGGTTGTGATGGACCTGGTTCACCTGGTTTCACCCAGGCCTTTTTTCGTTTAGGGTTCTCGTAATGGATCCACTTCTCATCACCCGTAATAATTCGATGCAGAAACCCCTTTCTGCTCTTTCGTAGTAGTATGGGCCCCACTCTGCCGAACTCTTAATAATTCAATTTGGGTCTCCATGGACCATAATGAATGAATTAGGGATGCTTTGGCAGGGATTACGTCACCTATTGAAATTTTGCTTATGCTTATTCAGGGGCCATGCACGCTGGTACGAATGAATCAGAGGTACCTTGGCCAGGCTATGACGTCATTGAATTGGGAGTATTGGATCAGAGGTCATGATGATTCTTTAAAATTACTAAAAATATGGTCTTGATGATTCATTACGTTATGAAATAGTACAGGTTTACGAATGTTTTCGTTCCCTTTTATGGCATAAAATTTGGAGATTGTTATGCATGGACTAACACGGATGCAAATGAAATCTTTTAGTTTTACGTCCCACGCTTATGCCATTTAGGCTAAAGGAGATGGTGACGATAAGAAAGGAATGAAAGTGTGGGAGAAAATTGGAGCATAATGTTGCCCACCACAAAACTATTTTCGAGGTGTTTAAATCAGGGACCACATACAGCAGAGGTGAACGCTCTACCACTGAGCCACCGCACCTCTACTGGTATGAATGAATTAGAGGTAGTTGGTTCGATCTAATATGTTCGTTTGACGTCACTGAACAGGGATTTTTAGCTTGGAACTTATGATGGCTTGTTTCGTTTCCTTTTATGAGTATAAAATTTCCAAAACAAGGTTTGATTTCTTTCTTGATGACCTATTACATTATGAATTAGTAGACCTCAGTAATAGTATAAATTAGTATTAGTATTAATATGAAACTCGAAAACTTTGGAGTTCCTTTGTGGCTAACCGGTTAGCGTATGCGTCTTTAACGTGGGAGACCAGGGTTCGATTCCCGGCAGGAGCTCATGCGGTTCGGATTGTTATCCCTTTGATGAGATGGACTAACACTGGTGCAAATGAAATCTTTAGTTTACGTCCCACGTTTAGACTAAAGGTGACGATGAGAAAGGAATGAAAGTGTGGGAGGAAAACTGGAGCATAATGTTGCTTACCACAAAATTACTTTGAACCAGGGACCCCATACAGCAGAGGTGAACGCTCTACCACTGAGCCACCACCTTCCTTACTGGTGCGAATGAAGTAGAGGTATTTGGTTTGAGCTAATGTGTTTGTTTGACGTCGGGCAGACCCTATTTCACTTTTGGGACCCCCACACATGGACCATAGCGAATGAATTAGAGATGTTTTGCCCCGGGATTGCATTACCTATTGAAAGTTTTGCTTAGGTTTACTCAGGGGGCAGGGATCACTCAGGACACATAAGATCACATTGATTTACATCAGGAGTTGGGGAGGAAGGGAGGGGAGTATCGCACCTCGTACACTTTGATGAGTATAAAATATTAAAATTTGGACGTTTTTTAACTTATCCTATTATCTTTCACGAGACATTTTCGTTGTATAATAGAGTACAATGATTTATTTTGGGAGTTGTCGTTCCCTTTGGAGCCTTATTACGTTATATGGAGGCGTATTTAAATATTCCCTTAAATTTGATAAGCACTTTGTGATCTATTTTGTTCCGGTTCAGGGGTGAACATGGATACCTTGGAATCGTCCCGAGTTCGATTCTTGGAAATGTTGAATTTAATGTCCCCTTGAAACGATGATGAGAAATGAGAAAACATCATAAACTTACTTGCTTGCGGATTGAAGCAGAGACCTCACACATCAGAAAAAAAACGCTGAGCCATCATGCCAACTTCAGTGCGAGCAGTTTTGCGTATGAAAAAGAACATGATCAGATTATGTTACATTACACATTTCTGCTCGTTGTTAAGCATAGAAGTTTGTTATTGTGAAATTGCAGCATGTGCTTTTACTACATCAGCATTTTTCTCAGCTGACGGACTTTTAAAGCTCAACTTTACATTTATGTCAAAGACAGTTTCGTAACATATCGATGAGTGTTACATTTTTTTCAATCAAGTTTAAGGAAAATGAATCACATTTTAGATGTGGTAATTTGAATGTCGTAAGAAACTAACGAGTCAACGGTATGATGTCATTATCAAAATTGCGATACTAGATGTCGTAACGATTGATGTGTAAGGAGAAAAAACGTGAATAATGTCACAACCAATCAGATTGCTTCTTACATCACGTTTCGGCTCATGATACATGATGAAAGCTGTGTTTTCATTGGTTCTCCGTGATGTCATTGATTCATTTCCTCGTTTCTGATTGGCTGATAGTGTTGTCACTTTATAGTTGAACCGTTTCAGATCTAAATAAAATTCTTAATTTTCATTTTCAAGTCCTACTTCCACGAAGATCTTGAATGAACGTAGGTGTACCTCTAGTGACAGCGTGACTTTACTCCGTTCCTTGAATTTGAGGTAAGTATCAACCGCGTTTCTTAATATCAATGGAGTGTTTTGCATGAGGATAACATTGTTATCACTGTTTTTTATTTAACATGAATTATTTTAGCAAATGGAAGAATAACCCTCACTTACTTGACCGGGAATCCCACACATTAGAAGTAAGCACGAGAAAATTGTTGATTTTGGTTTAGCGTCCCTTCAGTAGTGGGGTGCTAGGAATACAGCTTAATGTTGAATTTGAGCGCATACTGGGTGTTGAACCCGGGCCAGAGTTGCGTAACGCTAACCACTTAGCTCAGTTTCTGAAAGTAAACAAAGAAACTACGCACGAATTTGTTCCCTACAACGTGAGACGTGGACTTGCAGTTTAATGTGGGATCTGATCTCCCGCCGAGAAACGAATTCGAGTCTTTCTTGTCTTAGCTCGAAAAAAAAAAGCAAGCGCATGAGATTTTGTTTTCGTTTCATGTTCGTCATACGTTTTAAAGTTCAGTGTCAGAGGAAAAATGCTTACTACAATGATTCTTTCAGCACAGTTAGAAAAACAATTTCATTCATTCTTTTTATCACTACAGAAACTTAGGCCATTTACATGTTGATGTTGGTCCGGGTTTGACGACAATAAAACGTTTCAGTAGTAGAACTATTTGAGATATGATCATTCTTTTAGGATTGATCGTGTAGTCATTTTGATAATGTAGTGATCTTTGAATTCAATTTTAATTCGTGCTCTTTTTTTTCTCTTCTCGTTTTAGATATTTGTTTTCTTTGCCTATTCCTTTTTTTGCTTACCTTACCTTTTCCTATTTGAATATGGCTACTTCTGGCTTTACTGTCTTGCGAGAAATCAATAGACATTATCGGCGTTTTAATCTTGAAGGACGAATGCTGGAAATTCAAATTAATGCTCCGGCCAGTGGCACCGATATTGTGGAGTGGGTTCAGACCTCCTTTCAACAGATGTTGGATTATTTATTGGAAAACGTCGACGAATCATCGATGGTTGGATTGTCGATTTTATCCCACGATGAGAAGAACAAGCCATTTTATTTATCTTTCCGGCATGCAAGTAATTTGACACTGGAAACTTTATGGGCATCCTTTGATCGCATCCTTCAAAGTAACGATAGTTTTCTCATGAACGAACCGTTCATTGTCCATTTTCATCATGTGGATGTGCCCCGTGGATTTGGAAGAATGCGTCGAGGTCTTTTATCAAACGACGAATTATTAAAACGCAAGACTGGCATTTTACGTGTAAAAAACACCGACAAGAAATGTTTAGCGTATGCAATTGTGATTGCTATTGGCCTAAAGAAATATAAGGATACGAACAAGAAACTGTACAGACAATACCAGGACCAGAGCAAGTGTGTTGTTCTCCCAGCCGTACATGAACTTTTGTCCAGATCATCAGTGAATTTAGATCATGGGGGATCTGTGGAAGAATTACGACAATTGCAACGCTACTTAACCGATTATAAACTTACCGTATACACCAGTTTTTCAGGAGAAGATATTCTGTATGAAGGACCGGGTGGCGAAGACAAAATTCCAATCAATTTAATGTGCATCAATTCTCATTATGACATCATCACGTCATTAACGGCCGTTTTTTCTACTAAGTACTATTGTGTTGCATGCCACAAAAAATATGATCATCTTAATAGACACGCCAAGAACTGTTCGGCCATGTGTGAGAAATGTTTGCAGAAACCGCCATGCAGTAAGACCAATACGGAGAAGCAGTGCCCAGAATGCAATCGTGAATTTTATGGTGAAACATGTTATACAAATCATCTGACTGTACCATATCATAAAGGCCAACCAATATGCAAGATGGTGAAACAGTGTGCCAAATGTCTACGCATTTATTCGTTTGTCCGTACAGGGGAAAGAAAACATGATTGTACTGATTATTTTTGTAATGTGTGCCATAAACACGTTACGTCTACCCACCAATGCTACATGAAGCCTGATACGACTCAATTAAAACATGGAGTTCCATCAGTGTTACATGCCAAGAAAGCTATGATTGTCTTCTATGATATCGAAGCCACACAGGATACTTTCTTCGATGAAGACACGTTCATTCATAAGCCCAATTTACTGGTGGCCCAACAAGTATGTTACAACTGTGTTCAAGATGAAGATATACATCATCCGTGTGAAGTTTGTGGACAGCGGGAACATGTTTTTCAAGATGATCCGACCAATGCCTTTCTTGCGTATTTACGTCAACCACGACCCAACATCAAACTTATTGTATCTTTGGCACATAACTGTAAGGGATATGATGGTCATTTTATTCTTAAATCTTTAGTGGAAGAACATGAATTGAAACCTACTTTGATCTTGAACGGAGCAAAAATTTTAAGCATGAAAGTGAATCACTTATCGTTTATTGACTCCTTAAATTTCATGCCAATGGCTTTAAGTAAATTATCCAAGGCATTTCATTTACCAGCGACCAAAGGATATTTTCCACACTTTTTTAATACTGCTGCAAATCAAGCGTATGTGGGAAAATTACCGGACATCCATTATTATGGTGCAGATGAAATGAAAGTGGATGAACGAGAGAAATTCATGACATGGTACAACGAACACCAGAACGATACGTTTATTTTCCAAGAAGAATTGGTGAACTATTGTGTCCAGGACGTCAACGTACTTCGAATGGCTTGTATATCTTTCATGATCACTTTTGAACAAGAAACTCACGTCAATCCTTTCCTGGAGGCTATCACTTTGGCGAGTGCGTGCAATTTAGTATTTCGACGAAATTTCTTAAAACCTAATACTATTAGCATTCTCCCTGCACGTGGATATCGTCACAGAAACAATCAGTCACGGATTGCTTTGCAGTGGCTTGCCTACATGGAAGAAAAAGAGGGTCATTCAATTCAACATGCTGCGAGAGGAAAAGAAGTTTATGTTGCTGGTTTTCATCTGGACGGTTACTACAAACATCCCGACACTAAAGAGGAACACGTGTATGAATTTGAAGGGTGCAGATTCCACGGCTGTCCTCTATGTGTCCCTACAGGCCGTGATCAACCCATTTATGAGAACTCCGAAGAAACGATGAACTATCGCTACGAGAGAACACAGCGTAAAATGAAATTATTACGATCCATGGGATATAAAGTACATGAAATGTGGGAATGTGAATTTCGTCAAGTGTTAAAATCCAATCCAGCATTGGCCTCTTCTTTAAGCACACATCCTTATACTAATAAGACACCATTAAATCCAAGAGACAGCTTCTATGGTGGCCGTGTTAATGCCATTAAATTGTATCACGTCGCAAATGAAAATGAAGGCGAAGAAATAAAATTCTTGGATATCGTCTCCCTGTATCCTTATGTCAATAAATGTGGACGGTATCCAATAGGGCATCCACGAATATATCTACAGGGAGATCCAGAAATGCCCGACATTCAAGATGTCAACGGATTGGTCAAGTTGAAGATTTTGCCTAGCAGAAATGTGTTTCATCCAGTGCTGCCATTTCGTTCAAATAAGAAGTTGTTGTTTCCACTTTGTGCTGCCTGTGCCACAGCATTAAATCAAGATTCTGAATGTACACATTCGGACAGTGAACGAAGCCTAACAGGAACATGGGTGTCCTATGAAATTCAAAAAGCCATTGAACTTGGGTATCAAGTCATTGAAATTTACGAAATTTGGGATTACGACATCACCGTATATGATCCAGAAACCAAGACTGGCGGATTATTCAGCGAATACATTAATACATTTTTGAAATCGAAGCTGGAAGCTTCTGGATGGCCTGCCAATTGCGTCACCGAAGAAGAAAAGCAGCAGTATATTCAAGTGGTACAACAACGGGAAGGCATAACTTTAGATGCAGCAAATATAATGACAAATTCAGCACGTCGTAGTCTTGCAAAACTCTGTTTGAATGCCTTCTGGGGACGACTCGCTATAAGAGACAATTTCAGCCAAACGACCATCATTAACGACCCCAAAGAACTGTATCAGAAATTAACTGCTCCAGACATAAAAGTCAACCAAATTTTACCTGTTAATGATTCGTTGTTATACCTTTATTGGCAGTATGAAGATGATGTTCCAGTACAAAATCACAATGCTAATGTTGTCCTTGGAGCATTTACAACGTGTCAAGCTCGTCTGGAACTCTACAAATATTTAGAACTGCTGCAAGAAAGAGTACTATATTTCGATACAGATTCCGTAATATTCACGCAGCGACCATCACAGCCCACAATAGAACCAGAAGTATTTCTTGGTTCAATGTCAAATGAACTGGAATCAATTGGACCAAAAGCATACATTAAAAAATTCGTGTCTGGTGGCCCAAAACAGTACGCCTTGGAAATCTACAACCCCGACACGAAATCAACCAGTTATGTATGCAAAATTCGTGGATTCACACTCAATTATACTGCAAGTCAAAAGTTAAATTTCAATAGTCTGGAGCAAATGATCATAAATCAATCGAATGAAAAAATCTCCATTAGCACGCCGCACAAAATTTACAGAACCCACGATCATCATCTTGTCACAAAACCTGAAGAAAAGAAGTACAGTTTCAACTATAAAAAACGCCGATTAATACCAGACACATACGAGACATTGCCCTATGGGTATAAAAAAGCCAGAACAGAATAACAGCCATATTTTTCCCTAATCCCACCAACATCACCTCCCAAAGACGGGGCAAAGAATCAACGCAACACGGGACATGCTTCAACGAGGCCACAGCGGAAACAAAACTCAGATGACATCACCTTGCAGAAACCCGTGGAGAAAAAAAAAAAGGAATTCAGGTACGTCACATTTGCGTTTCTTTTCTCACCTCACTCTCTCTTGATCAGTTAGTTCGATGTTAATAATCTGTTTTTCTTCTTTCACAGGAAACAAAATAAATATTACCATGTATATTCATATGTTTTATTTTCTCTTTACAGAATTTGTACCCGTCACGGACACGTCTTCCTTTGAAGAAAAAAGAAATTCTGTATTCATTTTCACATGCTAAAAATAAATGTACAAAAACATGATTCTGTGTTTTTATTTCACATCCTAAAATCAAATTCTTTTTCCTGTACTGCGATTTCAATTTCTTTTTTTCTGAATCAGTTTACCGGTAAAATAAATCAATGTTTTACGGAAAAAAATCAAACTAAATTTTGGTTTCAGAAAATTTTTTGTGTACGAAAAAAACTGATTCAGAAAATTTTTGTGTACGAAAAAAAATGTTTTCAGAAAAATTTTTTGTGTACGAAAACAAAATTCTGTTTCAGAAATTTTTTTTTGTGTACAAAACAAAAACTGTTTCAGAAAAATTTTTATGTACAAACAAAATTCTGTTTCAGAAAAATTTTTATGTACAAACAAAATTCTGTTTCAGAAAAATTTTTGTGTGCAAAACAAAAATCAGTTTTCGTCACGAAACTGCTCCGACTAAATGAATCGATTCATTCTGATAGTGTTGGCAACACTGGAAAAATTTCGGTAACTATCGCTCAGACCCTGAGTTACAGCGAACACAACTAGATTCGAACCAACAACCTTACATGTCTGATTCATCTCTAAATACAGCCAACTAAACAATAAGATTATGTGTATACGTCAATGCTTTGCACTGAGTCAACAAGGTTTTCTTCAAGGTCAAAGTTGCACACGAAGTAAAAAAGATGACAACGCAGATCTTCTATCTTTCTATATGAAACATAAACCTAGTATAAACTGCTCGCACTGAAATGTGTAATGTAACATAATCTGCTCGTCTTCTTTTCATACGCGAAACTGTTTGCACTGAATGGAGTACGGCGGCTCAGCGCTTCAATCCACAACGAAGTAAGTTCATGTTTCCTCCTATCATTTTTCATCATCGTTTCAAGGGGACGTTAAACTCAACATTTCTTAAACTAACACAAAAATCGAACTCGGGACCATGACATAGTAATCAACAAACTGAACTTTTCAATGGGCCATGGTGACTCAGCTCTTATTTCTGATGTGTGAGATCTCTGCTTCAATCCGCAAGCAAGTAAGTTTATGATGTTTTCTCATTTCTCATCATCGTTTCAAGGGGACGCTAACATTTCCTGAAACTAGCACCAAGAATCGAACTCGGGACCATTGCAAGGTATCCATGTTCAACCCTGAAGCGGAACAAAATGGATCACAAAGTACTTATCAAATTTAATGGAATAATTTTAAATATGTCTCCATATAACGTAATAAGGCTCCAAAGGGAACGACAACTCCCAAAATAAATCATTGTACTCTATTATACAACGAAAATGTCTCGTGAAAGATAATAGGATAAGTTAAAAAACGTCCAAATTTTAATATTTTATACTCATCAAAGAGTACGAGGTGCGATACTCCCCTCCCTTCCTCCCCAACTCCTGATGTAAATCAATGTGATCTTATGTGTCCTGAGTGATCCCTGCCCCCTGAGTAAACCTAAGCAAAACTTTCAATAGGTAATGCAATCCCGGGGCAAAACATCTCTAATTCATTCGCTATGGTCCATGTGTGGGGGTCCCAAAAGTGAAATAGGGTCTGCCCGACGTCAAATAAACACATTAGCTCAAACCAAATACCTCTACTTCATTCGCACCAGTAAGGAAGGTGGTGGCTCAGTGGTAGAGCGTTCACCTCTGCTGTATGGGGTCCCTGGTTCAAAGTAATTTTGTGGTAAGCAACATTATGCTCCAGTTTTCCTCCCACACTTTCATTCCTTTCTCATCGTCACCTTTAGTCTAATCGTGGGACGTAAACTAAAGATTTCATTTGCACCAGTGTTAGTCCATCTCATCAAAGGGATAACAATCCGAACCGCATGAGCTCCTGCCGGGAATCGAACCCTGGTCTCCCACGTTAAAGACGCATACGCTAACCGGTTAGCCACAAAGGAACTCCAAAGTTTTCGAGTTTCATATTAATACTAATACTAATTTATACTATTACTGAGGTCTACTAATTCATAATGTAATAGGTCATCAAGAAAGAAATCAAACCTTGTTTTGGAAATTTTATACTCATAAAAGGAAACGAAACAAGCCATCATAAGTTCCAAGCTAAAAATCCCTGTTCAGTGACGTCAAACGAACATATTAGATCGAACCAACTACCTCTAATTCATTCATACCAGTAGAGGTGCGGTGGCTCAGTGGTAGAGCGTTCACCTCTGCTGTATGTGGTCCCTGATTTAAACACCTCGAAAATAGTTTTGTGGTGGGCAACATTATGCTCCAATTTTCTCCCACACTTTCATTCCTTTCTTATCGTCACCATCTCCTTTAGCCTAAATGGCATAAGCGTGGGACGTAAAACTAAAAGATTTCATTTGCATCCGTGTTAGTCCATGCATAACAATCTCCAAATTTTATGCCATAAAAGGGAACGAAAACATTCGTAAACCTGTACTATTTCATAACGTAATGAATCATCAAGACCATATTTTTAGTAATTTTAAAGAATCATCATGACCTCTGATCCAATACTCCCAATTCAATGACGTCATAGCCTGGCCAAGGTACCTCTGATTCATTCGTACCAGCGTGCATGGCCCCTGAATAAGCATAAGCAAAATTTCAATAGGTGACGTAATCCCTGCCAAAGCATCCCTAATTCATTCATTATGGTCCATGGAGACCCAAATTGAATTATTAAGAGTTCGGCAGAGTGGGGCCCATACTACTGTCGTTGAAGCAGCAATTCGCAAATGGTTTTTCGTCTTTCAACGTCTCTGTCTTTCAATTCATGTGGAACTCAATGTGACATCTTTTGAATCATTCCCATGGCTTTCAAGCGTTTGGAGACTGTTGTTTGATCAACGCCTAATGCTGCTGCAAGTTGTTCCTGCGTTTGACACGAATTCTTCGTCTTGAATTTTTTTGGCTGTCCAGCTCGCTCTTGGTCTGCCAAGCCGAAATCACCACTTCTGACACGTTCGCTCAGCTAGAGCATGGTCACCATACACTTCCACCGAAATGCGATGATTTTCAGTCGCACTTTTCTGCATGTTAAAGTAATGCAGCAGGACACCCCGCAAAAACACTTTATCAGGCACAAATTGCGCCATGTTCACTTAACTACAAACTGGTGTTGTTGACGCTTTAATCCACTGCCCTATACTACGAACGATACGCGATGACAGGGGTTTGCAACACATGTGTGGATACACGGAACTGTGGGACGCTCCGTTCGTTGTACCATCTCTTGTCCACCCGCACGAATTAATTCCTAGACCAAATAATATTATTAAACTGTTTACCCACAACCAAATCCTGCTCGTTTTGCTGAAGTGGCTTTTCCTAAGTTTTATATGTTTCATATATCCTACAGTTTTTTCAGGACTTTTTTTTAATTTGTCCAAATTTATATTTCTCCTTTTACCACACAATCGTTCAATACTTGCACTATAATATTTACAATCAGTATAGCATCCTGTAACGTATTTTATTCCTAATAAAAATCATTGAACAACACAACATACAAACCCTATCTCATTGGCTTGCATGCGAACCTTTGGTGCATGGGGTCCTGGGGACAATTTCGAGTGGGAGAATATTGAACGACAGTGTATCGAATTCCGCGTTAAACCTATAGGTCCACTTCTCATATAGCCTCGCCGACGAAAGAGGACGCTAAACGGCAATCAGTCAACAGTTGCAAATTTCGGCTGCATAAACAACTTATGTCTTGTGGAACTTATTACATTTATTTTGTTAAAGCAGCTCTTTTAACAAAATTTCAGTATTAACGTGTCAGATATTTCTATTTAAGGACAAGAAAAAACATATTATTTATTTTGTAACTAAATGATAGCTCTACCCACGTAGATTATAAAAGCAGAAACAATGAAAATCGATACAATAGTGGCTGACATTATTTTAACAAATATCGATTCAGATAATAGTTTGGGCTGTCACAAAACTATGAAAAGTTAAAAATTCCGATTAATTGTAACAACTTGATCAGTGGTGGACATTGGAGGAGGATGTATGCTATTAATCAGCCCATTTCATGGGCATACGAACTCACGAGCCTAACGCTCGCTAGCTCGGCATTTGCGCTCAACCGTTCTCGGGTTCAATAATTAAGCGCTACCCCAAGCGCCAATGAAATAAGTCAGGCGAGTCCAACTGAGGGAAGTGAGCCCGAGCACGATTCCCAAAGGAATAAATGAGCGAGAGCCCAGTTGAAAAAAATGAGCCCGAGTCCGAGAGAGTCCAGAGCAAAATGGCCATCTATGAACCAAAGTCATTCCATCAAGTCTTTTTCCATCTGATCTACTGCACTCTCATGGTTCTCTCATTGATTGTTTGTGTTTGTTCAGATATCAGCGCTCTTGTCATTTACTGCTGAATGACGTGAGTGACTGTCTGTCTGTCTACCAACACTCTTTAAACATGACAGTGTAGTAGACACTTCTTATTTAAAACGTCTCCAGCACAGGGAGGGCAAGAATGAGGCACACTTACTTCTTAATGTAGCGCTATTTCTACCCGGAAACTTTAATGGGAAAAATCAAATATTATTCTTATTTGCATTATTATTTTTAATAATTATGTACGTACACACGAGAAATTGACTACTGCAATTAATTGAAAGGAAAAATACGATTAATGTATAACCTTGCTATGACACTAACTTTTCATCTAGGGGACATGGCAGATGATATTTTAAATTTTGCCTCTCTCCAAAAGAGGTCAAACAGCAAACTCCAAAACATTTGCTTTTAAGGAAGCTTGTCCTCCCTCGCGTGCCCTCGTTCTCCTGAAGGAAGTTGTCTCTAGCCATCGTGCACCCTCGCTCCCGCAGTAACACTTGGCCTTCACCCTCGTTCACCCTCGCCCTCTTCGTCGAAGCTTTTCCTCGCCCTCGCGCACCCTCACCCCCGCCATCGAAGCTTGTCCTCGCCCTCGCTGCCGAAACTTGTCCTCGTCCTCGCGCACCCTCGCCCTCTTCGTCGAAGATTTTCCTCGCCCTCGCGCGCCCTCATCCTCGCCATCGAAGCTTGTCCTCGCCCTCGCGCACCCTCGCCCTCGCTGCCGAAACTTGTCCTCGCCCTCGCGCACCCTCGCTCTCTTCGTCGAAGCTTTTCCTCGCCCTCGCGGTCAAAAATTGTCCTCGCCCTCGCACACCCTCACCCTCGCCATCGAAGCTTGTCCTCGCCCTCCCGCTCCCTCGCCCTCGTGTCACTGTGGGCGAGGGAACTTAAGGGTGAGGATGCCCTCGAGAGGGCCACCCACGCGAGGGTGAACATCTCTGATACTGACTAACACGTGTTCATGGCTGCTTTAATGTGTAAGTCTACATGTTCTTCATTTCAAAATTATTTCAGGTATGATGGTCTTTTTGGGAGGTGCTTTGAATACACCAATTTTGTCTGCAATAACATGTTGCAGTCTAATGTGATGACGTCAACTGGAATTCAAAGCAGACAAATGTGCTTCAAGTGCATGTTGTCCACTACATCGGACATGTATGTTTGGATGATTTAGTTAGATACAAGAACAAAACCTGATAATATCAACTGGTGTTCCTGGTGACCTGGTGTCAGCTTGTTTCAGACATTGTAACAAGGAAGAGAAAAAATACCATTTGCTTGGTACGTCGTCGTTAGAAGATGTCAGCAGGTATTAGAGAAGAACACGTCAAGCCTCTTTCATGTATGTTTCAAGCATGCACTGATGACGTCACACAGCCGTGCCTTCAGAGTTTCACGCTAGGTGGCTCAAAAATTCAGATCGTCAGGACACTCAGGTAACATCTATTAGAAAACAATGCACTTGCGTAGCGGGTGGAGAGTTACGACACACCAGAACTATAAATAATAAACAGTGTCCACACTCGAGTGGACATTATGAACGAAAGCGTTAGTAGTTAAACTTATTCATTAAAAGTAAAATCTAGAAGGTCATTTAGACTTTTGAAAGCTCTACTTCATCTTCTTCGTTTTAAAAAAGGCGAATATCGAATCACACCTGAATCTGAAGGCATCGTTTGCTTTTTGCTCTCGCCCTACCTTGTCAATGAAGAAAAGCAAAGGGCGACGAAGATTTGAACACTAGTCGTGTGGCGAAACTATTTTAAGCAGTACGAACACGACTGAAACTGATTTTTTTCTTGATTGACCTTGAGGGTAGATTTACATTGCCAAAGGGCTGATATAAACCTGAGTTTAGTAAACGTTTGTGTGGCGTTCTGTTCAGTACTCCCATTAGCAAATCGCGTTGGTTCTTAGGAGACTTAAGTTACAAAACACATTTTGAGGAGGTATCATTCGATAAGGCCCAATAGCAGACAACACAATGGATGGAAGTTTTGTCCTTGTTAATGAAGAGCACAAGCAGTAATAGGTGTTGGGGTTAAGCCAAGAAGAGAGAAAAATGTATTTGAAAAAAGAAAGGAAATAAAAATAGAAAAGAAAGAAACAAATGAAAACAGGAAAACATGCTTTACAAGTTAGGTATGCTTAACATGATCATCAGTAATGCATTCGACTGAAGCAGAATGTGGGCAATTACTGTTACATTTTTTAAAAATATTTTCCTTACGTTCTTAAGATTATCACTTTGTAGATTAAAATCATATTTGTTAATTTCTTCTTATGAAGTATATAGAAAAGGCTGTTTCAGCCTTATGGTAGTGAAGTACAGACCCGTGCCCTAGGGCGTAAAACCCTGTTTCCACCAGTGATCATGTTCGATGTGAGAGCCTCGTTGGTGAACGATTGCACGACATCGTAGTTTCCATTGAAGGAGACCTCTATTGAGCACTGCCTAATCCAACTTAGTCCACTCCTCCTTGCACACTTTCCAAAGACCACCAAGTGTGGTCGGACGACGCTTATTGGTGTTCCGTTTGAGGAGACCGAAAGCACAGAAGTCCATACGGGATGCATCTGGTAAGTTGGCGAGGATGTCTCGAAATGGGACAGCCTTTACACCTGTCTCCTGTTCCATATTTGTCAAGTAGGCCACAGTTCGTTTGGCAATATGGCTGCTGGCCTTGTCCTGGTGGATGAACACTGTCAGTGTCATTGTCATACAAACCCGGGGCCTGTTGGCGATAGATGGGTTCCAGTACATGCTCGATATAATACGCTGCATTTACCTTGACATTTGGTGACACCCGTTGTATCGGAGAATTTCCATTTGCACAGAAACCTGTCACTACTATAAATCCGTTTGGAAAACTCTCCTTGCAGGAGTTAACCCACTTTGCATGATGATGATTTAAATTGCACGCGTCTCCTGGGATTCTGTCAAATAGACCCATGCTTCATCTAAGGTGATCACATAACGCCATTTGTCACCTGCCAGGTAACCTTCATATAGCCTTTTGCATGCCACCCGCCGTTCTGTGATGTGCGTTGGCTTCAGAACATGGACCCGCCGCTTGTGTGCACTTCTGAGTCCCAAATTGACGCGTATGATTCGGGGTACAGTTGCAGTTGGCCGTCCAACACGCGTCGCTGTGTCATGTTGGGTGGGTGGATTCTCCTGGGTCACAAACAGGCGGGCCTTGGCAATGACGTCTTGACTGCGTTGTGGAGCCGGTTGCTTCTTTTGCCCCTTTTGACGACGCATTGCAATGGTTTGCTCTGGGTTTGCATTCCGAAGGATAGCTGCATTAATTCCCTTATCAGACACTGTGAAATCTTTCTTCTTGCACTGTGTTCTTATTCGGCTATAGCTGTAGCCTATATCAGAAAGTGCTACGATGTAGCCCTCCTAAAGAGGGTCGATTTTCGGCGGCATTCTGCTCACACATGTCTCTCCTCTGCACGGCTTGTACACAAGTGTCTGACTACTCCGTACTGCGTTCGTCACGTTGCTGACGCGAAACTAGCGCCTCTGGTGGCGACTGCAAATTGCTACCATAAGAATGAAACAACCTTCTGTTCTAAATTTTATGTGTTTCGCTTCTGGCGCTCATGGAATTCAAAGAAAACAATAAATTACTCGAGTTTGCCCCTTGGTGCCAACATTTCTGTAATTGCAAGTAAATAAATACATTCCAACTGTTCGACATGTCATATGTGTTAGGAATTCCTACTGCTGCTTACTTTTGATCTAGAATCATACTAGTAGCCTTGCATGAAAGAAGAAACAAGCAGATGAAACTATATCTAACACACTATTTATAGCTGTTCCTTCGACGAAATGAAACGAAGTGTACTTGATGGAGATTTAAATACAAATAAGTTAATTAGCAGGAGAGAACGTTATCCTCTACGCCATATAATCACATGCTACATTCCTCTTTAAAATTTTGAACAGAAAGAGAAAGCGATCTTTATGTTTTTGATGTGTGTAACTAACTAAATACCATCTTTTTCGGTGTTCCCTGTTTCTTACACAATTTATGTTAGGTATTGGGTTTGCAAACGTAACATATTTTGCTATATTTCCTGGATCCACAGCATTTAAAGTTTCTATAAGCCCAATTACATTATTGAGCGGACTGATTTTCTCATTTCTTCCATTGCTTCACGGAGCAAAAGACTATCCCGCGAAAAATGTATTTTCTTTTGTGACAGATAGTACGGAAAAAAATCTTTCGCATTCCTCCTCACCGAAATTGACTGAAGAGGCCGTAAGAATATCATGACGAGATGAAGTATTATTATTTCTAAGTTACTAGCTTTTAACTAGAATAAGTTTCACTAGAGGTTCTGCTTCTGCTTCTGATGAGCATTCGATGTTCTTAAATCATACGGTACATTCTGAAAGTAAAATGAAATGTATTTGGAGAAAGAAAGGGAATAAAAATAGAAAAGAAAGAAACAGTTAAAACACGAAAGCATTCTTTACTAGTTAGGAAACTGTTGTTCGTGTATGAATACATTTCACATTCATACACAGCAACGAAAGTAAATTATATTGAATCATTTCAGATTGCAGGGCAAAAGAACTGTCCAATACTGCATGGTTTATGTGAACTGTTCATAGGTGAACCGAATAATAGCGGAGGGATTTAAAGAATAATGCTTGTAATCTCTAGGACCAAGGTCCAAGTCTCTATTAAGGTAGAAATTTTCGTTTTCATTATATAATGGAGGTGTTTTATCCATATAGTGGAGTATGGAGACTTAAAAATATTCATTGGCAAACGTAAATTCACCTAAAGTATTGGAGTGATAGAATCTATAGTTAACACGAAACACATGGTTGTTTCACGACGCCAGTCTTGAGCCAAACTAATGTTAATGTGAACATTAGTAATACCTTCGACTCAAGGAGAGTGTAGGTAATTACTGTTAGTTTTTAGAAAACAATTTCTTTTCATTACACTCTTAGGAATATTATTTTGTAGATTACAAACATATTTGTTAATTTCTTCATATAAACTATATACTAAATTTAATATCTCTCGCTGCTGGCGCTCATGGAATTCAAAGCAAAAATATTCCTGTTTCCACCTTAGTGGCAACATTTCTGCAATTGTTAATGAATAATTAATTCAAAGTGGTCGAAATGCAATATATTTCAGGAATTCACTATTTATTAATGTAATTCAATATTTTCAATGGTTATTGATACTTTTACTAAATTTTACTAAGGCAAAGTTACCTATTTTAGTAGTGCTGGCACGAGACGAGACGAGACGTGATTGTAGGCCGTCTTGTCTGGTCTCATGCAAACACAGTCTCGTCTCGAAGTGCCTGCTCGTTACCGAGATAATAAATGAGAAATGCCTTGTGGCATCAGTACCCCATATGGAAGTCCCGGTCCGAAAGAGGGATTGTCGCCACCGGCAGTGGCACGCCGCAGGACGCAGCCGGCAACCGTCCGCGGCGACACGACGATCTATTTGTTCAAAGTTGCCGTCCTTTTGCCGAGGCGACAAGCGGTCGAAAATCGTAACATAAAATGCCCTTTGCCGAGTATTGCCGACCGTGGGAGTCTCCAAAACTGTCGGAAAGACCTCTTTCCGACCCTTTGCCGACTCCTTATGCCGGCCTCATTTCGACGGCAGCGCCGACGCATTTAATGCTCATTTTCTGTTTTCCGACTGCTCGGCAAGGCAACTATTCTTTGCGTTCGAAAATCGCGCGCAAAGACGCCGGTGGCTGGCGCCGGCAATCCGACCGCGGCATCTAGTCGGCATAGACAAATTGTCCGACTGTAGGCGGCAGGATCTTGATGGAGCAATGAGGTAATTCAAATGAAATCGACCAATGATGGTTGCTGACAAAACTTCGTTTTTTATTAATCTTTTTATCTACGCTTGTTGCATATTCAGGGTGTTGAAAGGGGGTATTCATTTATCTTTTTAGCCGTGCAGGTTTTGTCGTAGCGGCCATTTTGTATAAGCGCCTGAGTGTATTTTGAACTTTTCAGAGGACTCGATTAAACGCTATAGCTTTTTAGGTTTTAAACATAATGACTTCAAACCAAAACCATATGAAAGTTTTGGATAACATTCTGTGTTCTGTGCACATTGAGACGTACTTCTGTACGTCGAAAGAAAAAAAACTCTGAAGATTTCGGTTTGAAACCTAGAAATGACCATTTTGGAATATACATTTTGAAACAAAATAAATGAGAATCACCTTCAATTTGTGTCTACATAGAGACTAGATGGCAGACAACGTCCCAAATAAGTTTCAGATTTGAGAATCATATACTTCATTTTTGGAGAATTTTTAAACTGCAAATTTTCGAGAATCGTGTATTTTCACCACCAAATATCTCAGGAATGACACAAGTGAGAAATCTCAAATTTACATAAAATAGATGATAGTTGTTCAGTAATTAGTCGGTAAATATTGCATCACTGAGACTTGAGTGGTTTCTGAGTTATAAGTTTCTTCTTCACTGGGACTTAATATCATGAAGGGCCATGAGGAGTGGATATGAACTTTATAACAAAAGTCAAAATAACATGACAGTAATGTGGAATGGATAAAGTAATGGCATAATTTATGAATCATATCTTGTACAAAAACGAAACGCCTCTCTTATTTCTTTTCTGCCTATAGCGCTGCTGTTAAGACACCAGTGAGATGACAGTTGACTAATTTTGTACACAGTTCGGCACTGATATTGAAAGTACGACCTGTAAGAGTTGTGAACTCTCTCGGTGTGAGTTTCCGGAGAACCTTAGTGATTGGCACCCAGACTTTGTCATTCCTAGATAGTTTTTAATAGGTTGTTGGTACATGAGGATGGAAATAGTTAATAAAAAGATCGTTATTTTCCTGACTAATGTCTTTAATTCTCCCAATCCACCATTTCTCGTCGTGAATACAGGCTATGGTATCATTAGGTACAAACGACAATATGGTACGTTCTTCATAACATCTGATTTGTGTTGCGTAAAATCTATGATATGATCTGGCAATGATAATTCTTTTACAAGTAGCAAATCTCGCATTTCTTGCTGTTTGACAGCACTTCTTCTGATGAAACATAGATCAATTGTAGGTCTGAAATACTATCAACACAAAACTTGTACATCTGTTGAGTTGTTAAAATCGCGAATTTTATATCATTGCAACAACTTATAACTCAGAAACCACTAAAGTGTCAGTGATGCAATTTTACTCACTTGTTACCGCCCAACAACAAATTGAGATTTTTCACTTGTGTCCTTCCTGACATAATTGATGGTGAAAATACACGATTTTCGAAAATTTGCAATGTTTAAAAATTTCGAAAAAATTAAGTATGTGGTTCTCAGATCTGAAACTTATTTGGGACGTTGTTTACTATCTGGTCTCTATGTAGCGAAAAAATTGAAGATGTCTAATTTATTTCGTTTCAAATTAAACATTAGAAAATGGCCATTTCTAGGTTTCTAACCGCAATGTTCGGAGCTTTTTCTTTCTGAAGTACGTCTCAATATACACATAACACAGAATACTGTCCATTCCATTAACTTTCATATGATTTTAGTTTGAACTCATTATCGTTAAAACCTAAAAAGTTACAGCGTTTAACGAAATCCTCTGAAACGTGCAAAATACGCACACGCACATACACAAAATGGCCGCGACAAAGAAACCTGCGCGGCTAAAAAATAAATGTATACCCGTTTTCAAGTCCCTGAATGTGGTACAATCTTAGGTAAGAAATTAAAAAGTAAATATTAAAAATAGTGTTAAATATTAATACTAAATATTAAATATTAATACTAAATATTAAATATTAATAATAAAAATTAAAAATTAAAAAAAATTGTCAGCAACTTTTGAGTTGGAAATTGGTTGATTTAATTTGGATTGCCCCTAGGTTGAGAATAACTCTAGTATATCCGCTAATCATCACTTGTCATCTTTTATGCAAATAAGTAATGAATTTTGCGACGACTTGATACTTTAGATGTTAATAGGTGAAGTTCATTGGTCTCGTCAGTTATTCACTTACACTAATTTGATCATCAACACCTTCAGGTTTCTTTCCGTAGATATAAAAAAGTGAAATTTTATTATCCATCCTTGGTTTAGCATGCAAGTAACAAACAAATTAAAAATAAACTTTATTTCTTTCCCCTAAGCCCTTACGGTGGATTGTGTTGATTATTCAACCAAAACTCTTGAAATAACATCAGAAACTTCATATAAAATATGTAGCCATGTCTTGACTTTGCATAATAATACAAAGGAATAATAAAATTACAATTTCAATTATGTAAACAATACGTTCAATTAAATAAAAATAATTGCTTCGATGGGATTAGAACCCGAGTCCCAGCTTTATCACTACTCCATAACTTTCTCATATAAAGCTACAAAAATAAATTAGCAGTTACATAAGATAAACATAGAACTTTCTGTTTCTAGACGTGTTAATACAATTCAGAAAGATGTAAAAATAGCGATTGACATCTTCCCTTGGAAATGAGAAGTTAACGTGAGGAAGAATTGTAATGCAAAGCGAGTCCATTGTTGAAAACGATGAGGTAGTCTCCTCTTGAGTAAAGTTTCGTTATATTTTCCTCATTGAGGAAGGTCTATAGAAGGAAATCTGGAGTAAGTCATAGTGACACTCACATAAGGAATGTCTCCTTATCCGGACATTAGTATCTTGTGTATCATCTTACATGAAAGGATTAAACTAGCTAATAGTTTGAATGGAAGGTGGAGTGTCGCGGTAGGTAAGTGGTTATCGCATTGAACTTCTATTCGGCGAGCCGGGTTCAAATCCCTACCAGATTTGAGCCTTTTCAAATATTTCAATTTCAATTTCAATGCATACTCGGTGTAAAAACAAGATCTTCTCCTGTCGAGAAGTGAGAAATGTTGGAATGAGGAGAATTTGAGAAGATCTGTCAAGGGAATTATTTACAAAGTTATTTCCTGCAGTTGTTAAACATTTGATATTTTCATCTACTTTCAAGCATTTTCTGATTCGTGTTGGTGTTTTATTTCTTTGAACATACACAAATAATGAAATGATGCATGACATACACAATAATGACATGTCGAGATTAACATATGGTGTTCGTTAGACAACATGAGATTCATCTCTGAATGGAGAACTGTTTCGCGCGTCAGCTACTCACAATTTTACTTGCATGAAGATCTGACTCAGTGCTACCAACTCCTGTGTTTGTGAAGAAATGTTTCGTGTAAGTTGGATTGCATTTGCCCAGCCTTTTTACAAACTGCAAATGATCTGGACCTCAAGTAATGGAATAGAGCACAGGGGATATTCTTATGCTGGTGATTGCACAAGGGTATTAATCCATACAGAAGGGATTTCCTATTTCGAAGCCCTTTCTGGGTGGAAGAGCTTGGAATTTTTATTACCAAGTACATACTAAGATCACACGGTACGGGAGTTGCGCCGTTGCTGCAGCGCATATATTGTAATAGATTTTTGGTAGTTTAGCGCCGGGTATTAACCAGCAGACCCCGAAACTAATGGAACACTAGTTTTCAGCGCTTTTCAAGAATATATTAAAAAGTGAAAGTTACTTCAGTCATCGTAAAATCCGAAGCTTCTCGTTTTTTATATATTGAGGCGATAAGAATTCAAATCACATCTGAACTAATAGTTATGGTTACCTTATTTCAGCTTACTATAATGTTATTGGATCTGTGAATGCCTGAGTTCATCCTCATTTTCAACGTTCATGTGTTATAATGGAATTATTCCCCATTTCTGTAGAAACAACCTAGTTGTTAATGTGTTACAGAATATATCTGAGTTGTACATTCAACTACATTTTATTATGCAAAAGTATTTTGTCAGTTGCTGGAAAATGCTGATTACATAACTAGTAGTAGAGGTCCTGGCGTTCATCCCCGTGGGAAAAGTTTGGCCGTGGGAACGTTCCCACGGGGCTTCAAACGATGTAAACTAGTATGTTGCTATGCTCATGCTCTTGGATGTCAACAGGTGTAGAAACAAGACGAAACATACCTTTTCCTCTTCTTCTTGCTCTCGTCGTGTTTTGGCTAGTTATTTGAACCCCGCGCCCCATCCACTCGTGCGAAGAGCGTAAGCGGACCATATGTGTTTGTGCAGATCATTCCGTTAGCAGCTGTTGCAAAGGGAGAATCGTCAAATTAAAGATGGTATCGTCAATGAATTTATTAGATAAGCTTAATATGTCATCAATGGTACCCTTTACAAAAATGCGCAAATTTAGAGATTGGCGTACCATTTCGTATTGTAAACTGTGAGATAATTACAACGATATATGGTAGGAAGGCATGTGTAACATTTTAAGGAGGCAAAAAAGTGATTTTACCATGACGCTGTACTGAAAAATTGGAAGGAGATAGTGGTGCATTATTAACGTATTTACAAAGTGTTAATGTATGTTTAACATATAAAGGAAAGAAGATTAATGTATCTGGACGTAACATGCACGATCTTGAATTTACTGAGTTGGTATATTCATCGTAAGTGTCTGGTGGCATGTAGAAACAAGATGAAACATCAATTTTCCTCTTGGTCCCCTCCTCTTCATGCATGCGCACTCATCTGTATTCATAGTGCCGTTATTCTATGTTGACCAGCTACTGGAGTAACATGTCTCTGAGTGCTTCTGCATCAACTATGGATACTAAGAATGAGTACTTGTGAAATGTGGAATATGGGTTTAATTCAATGAAAACTAAATTAATTTGTATTGGACTGGATAGTGATACATTTGAGCCAGTGATTTGTTTTGGTAGTGGAGTTGTGTTTTGAAGTAGAGTTAAATTTCGCAGACTGGGAGAAACTTGCATATTTGACCCCGTTTGTTAGGGACTATTTAAATTCTCAAGTGGAAATTACATTTATAAAATCTTTTGGCCGAAAAAAACGAACTGGTAGTGCGAAAACTAATGGGTGAAAAATTAGTGATGTTAAAGAAGAAAGGAACACTTCATGCTCCTCGAAACACAGTGTACTTAACTTCAAGAGATTGGCTTTATTTCTAGAGGTCTGCGTGGACACAAAATATCGCATCCGCATCCGTACCGTATCCGCAGCATCTCTATCCGATCCGCACCCGCATCCGCAGATAATGAGGTAGCAGATATATACTTATTCTATAATACACGTAGTTTTCTGAATTAAACGAAATAATATATTACATCAGTTTCCTCGTGATCAAATACCAACTACGATAAAAAAATGCAATATAAACCGTGCAGATTCAAATTAGAATTAATGAACGATTTATGTACTTACCCAAGATTTTCAAATGCAGATATTGGACCAAAATAATGCCACGAATCTCCCCTCAATCAACTAATTTTAGAGCACGTCACTAAGTTTTTAAACTTCATCATACTCATGTCGCATTTGTTCTAAACACAAAGGCAAAATAGAAATAATCGTTATTAAGAAATAAAAATTAATCACAGGACCGCAAACACATCCACATATCCCTAACTGACAATAGAACCAGTAATTGCACTAAATTTAAAAAATAAGTGACGAAACTAACAACGCAATACGATGCATGCTTTCACGGCTAAGCTCCTTCGTTGGTAAGCGGTTAGCCTACGCGTCTTTGGCGTGGGAGACCCGGGTTCAATTCCCGACGGGAGCCCATGTGGTTCGGATTCCACGTTAATCAGTAGGTCCACGTCTCATATAGCCTCGCTGCTGAACGGGACGTTAAACTCAAAATCAACTCAAGCTTTCACGACCACGCTTTTACTGAAACTAGAAGTGGAAATAACTTCGAATACAAATAGGAAGTCCATACCGTTAATTTCTGGAAGGGGCAATAGAGGAAGTTTAGAATTTACTGCTTTTCTTTGCAGCCCCCACTCATTGTTGGACACATTTAGGATAGAAGAAACAACGGATTGGTTGTTCTTTCTTTCTTTACCAAAGGCCCAGAACATACCTACATATACACATACAACCAAGAAGAAAGAAAGAGAGAGAGAGAGAGCGAGAAACAATTGCTGTTATAAGACTCCAATCCCTCAGAATGTTCATTGAGGTCCGTGGCACCTCTCCGAAGAGAGAAATCTGTGGGATCGCAAATGTGCTTTTAGTGTCTGCTGTACTTCAAAGGAAACAGTGAAGAAAATTGTTTTAAGAGAGAGGGAGAGAGAAAGATGAGCGTATGATGTGATTTGTTTACTATTTCGGTGACCTACGTGCTTCTCCAGTAGGCTTCTCCAGTGCTTCTCCAGCCTGCTTCTCCAGGCTACAAAAGGCAAAGATAATTCTGCTGATCCGTTTTCAGTTTATGGAAGTGGATGCGGTATTTTAAATTAGGGTTTTGGTTCCTGACCTCTCAGGCTAGAAAAGCTTTATTTGAAGATATTTCTTCCCCTTCAAGGCGAATGGTCTGAAAATTTTCAGCTTTATCAGAGGGGCTTTGGTGGCAATTATTTGTCTTTTATTTTACAGCAAATAGCGGTACTAGAGGAGTAGCAATGGGGCCTGTCGTTTTTCTGTTTAGGTCAGAGATGTCATTCAGCTACAAAACGGCTAATAAAAATATTGAAAAAAATAAAAGAATAACTCTCCCGTGTCCTTTTTTGTCCTTTTGCTGTCACTGAGTCACAAGCTTCAAACATACTTGTATTTTGATTTTAGTATTTTTCAACTGGTTTTAAAATTTTTAGTTAAAAAAGAACGTTTCTTGTGCTCTTTCCACAATTATCAGAAAATTCACAGCATTTTATAGCTAGAAAAATGCTGGAAATATTATCCGAAACTTTATCCGCTATCCGCAGAGAAAAGAGATATATATCAGCAAATACCCATTTTGATACGGATATCCGCGGATATTCGCATCCGCGCATACCTCTATTTATTTCTTGGAAATATTACAGTGTATTGAACATGCTGTAAAAACAGTAAAGTTTGCAGTGTTGTGCTATGTGAATATTTTGACTTGTGTACAGATACTATTTGCAATCATGTATATTCGCAGTGTTTTAAACGTAGAGGACTTGGCGGAATCCACACATATGTGATGAACAGAGTATTATTAACGGTATGAATATCAGTTTTCCAAGTGTATCTCTTAATAAGAACAGCGATGTGAATATTGGTGGTGAAAGATTAAAATCGGAAATGAAAGTATTTTGCAACAAAAAGTCATAGATTCAATTATGGCTGATTTATTTGATAGTTTACAGATACAGCCATGAGGGGGAAACCGATACTCAATCTTTGAAGGGTATCAACGAAGTGGATGTCTGTTCATAAAGAAAAAATGATTTATACTGAACAGTGTAGTTAGAAATTCAAAAATAAAAAATATAGTGAAAGTGAAATGTTCGGGTTCAAAATCCTGCTCCCCACCAAGTGAACTTTGATGTGGACAAACACCGTGTACGTGGATTTTCTCGTGGCTCTCCCGTTTCCTTCCACATTCTTCATTCCGTCATTTCATTCCATTAGTCTAGCCGGCATAAACGTCAGACGTAAAACTCAAAGATTTTATTTCATTCTTTCTCTCGTTCCACACTTTTTATTCTATTATCATTCACTTAACAGCACGGTTGGTCAGTGTCTGGTGGCACTTGATTCGTACCCAGCGCGCGTCGTCAATGTTTGCTGGTCTCCGAGCACATACTACAAACAGACACACTGACAGGTAGACATGATATTATCAAAATTAAAACACATAATATACCTCTTCTTTTATAATATTATTTTAAGATTAAACTGCAAGTAATGCGTCTTTATCTTCCAACGTTCACTATCTACTTTATACAAGACTCCAGACATTTCTCACTACAGCTGTGAGCTACTGTAGTTGCAATACGATTCATTAAAAACACTCTGGCATTTTAGCTTATCTTTTTCTCTTGAAACTAAACACTTTTAACACGGAATTCAATGTACAACGAGGAGAACAACCATTCAGTTCAGATTTGCTTATATGTATGTGTATGTGTTTTTTTAATGTTAGAATTCCGTCTCATTATCAAATACGGAAATGCTATGAGTATACACTTTATTCCTTGCTGTCTCGAGTGCCTTTATAGTTAAATGAAGACATAACATACTGTTTTATTCCATCAGGGATAGTCATGGACCTTAACATTTTTAGTAATATATTTTTTCCTTACCTATTTTGATAAAAACGGCCGGTGATTACAATTATTCACAGCTTTAAAAATCCTGCGGAACAAGCACACACACACACGGACACTACTACAGGTTTGAAGCGAAAGACGCTGTATTAAACACAGCTTCTCTCTGTTAAAGCCCACTTACAATTATTCTTCATTCCCTCCTACAGACACACGTGATTACCTTCGCCAAAACATGTCATAACAAGTTCACACAGTTCTTCAATAATCGGGGTCGCATACCAGTCATCGAAAACATACCTCGTCACGGTTTCAATACAGACATCACATAATACCTTCCACATCAAGACTTGGGAAAGTCATGTTTGATTTTGTTTATACAGGCATCTCTACGGGAATGTGTTTCAAAACAATATCTCAGGGAATACGATCAATACTACGACAATGCAGTTGTTCATGCTATGGGAATGTGTTTCAAAGCAATATCTCATCAAGGCTTCAACATAAGCAGCAAATTCGTTGGCATAATTTGATCTTTGAATTCTCTGCATAAGTGATTTTAATTACTAGTCATTACAGACATCATCATCATCATTTCGTTCATCTGGTTCTTCATATAACACTTTTCACATGCAATGCAAGTGACCCTGTTGACTTAAGTATACAAATTTTCATCCTACGTTGTGAAAACATTATCAAATGCTATGAGAAGCTTCCGTTATTAAATTATGTTCAATCAATGGAATCCAACATGTTTTAAAACAATCATGAACTACGATATTCATCTTAGCAACCCAGGAAAGTTCCCAGGGCGAAATGTTGCCCACACTGGTGTGCTAACACTTAGCAACAGCATGTTTCATGGTTTTGTTGATTACTAAACATCGTTTTGTATGGGAATGTGTTTCGCTATGAGAGTCATAAATCGTTTCTCATCCCACGTTTTCAAAAAAATCATGAAATACAATATTCACCTTAGGAACTAAGACCAATCATACAATCTGCTGGGAAGCTTCTATCAATTTAATATCACAGCTTCAGTTCATAACCTACAGGCGTTTCGTGGGAATAGGACCAAGGGGCTAAATCGCTTATGCTCTTCGCAGGAAGGTCGGGGGCTGGGAAGAGGCCCAAATAGCTACCCAATTCTATGAGAAGCTTCCGTTCTTAGCTTTCCAGGAGGGGCGGGAACGGTGCACTCAAGTAACTAGCCAACACGACGAGAAGACGAAGAAGAAGACGAAAAGGCATGTTTCATCGTGTTTCTATAACTGATAGCTGTCCTAGAGTACACTTCCTTATTCTAGCATAGCAACATACCAGGTTAGGCCGGTTTAGGGCCTCCTGATAACGGTTTTAGGGCCAAAATATTCCAACTGGGATTAACCCCTGGACCTCTACTTTAGTTTTAATCGAAGCAATAAAGTAAATGAAAAACAAGTAAGGAATAGTTTTCTAATTAGGTAAATATTCAAAAGAATCTGAACCATGTTTAACCGTACGGAAATAAATCTCCTTAGAACAAGTATGCAGAAGAAGGAAGAAAAAGTAATAGTTTTCATACAGTGGGAAATGACCGAGCATTTTGGAGTCTATATTTTTGACATTGGCTTTCGTTGATAAAAAAGGCTTGAAATTATCCATTCTTGCTGAAAGTATTCCTCTTTTTTTGGTGAATCCTTAGTGAGTATGGAACGTCGTATATCGAAGTATTTATAGCTACATTTGTTTGGCTCACAATACGTTCAACAATTTGATTCTTGAATTGATTCCACGCTTTTAATTCTAAGAAGTAGTAAAAAACATCCTTCTTGCTCGGTATTCGTTTCTCTAGAAATATCTTTATATTATCCCATGTGTTATCTCTTGTGTTTTGATAGACTAACATACGAGGAATCAAAAGACATTCAACATTGGTTGCTGCTACGATGTGTCGCTCTTCTAGATTTTCACCTGAAAATATAAATAATCAAAATTAACATAAGAAATATTGTCGTACTATTCGTATCATATCATATTGTAATCGCACTATCCTGTTCTGGAATACAATCATGTCTACGTACGAATGTGGAACACGATCATGTTCATGCTTATTCATGATCGTATCTTACAAAAGGATACAATCATAAGTAAGATCGTATCCTTCTGTGGGACACGATCTTACTCATCCCCGACAGTAGCAATAAGTGCTAGTATCCCGATTAAGAGTATCGATAGGTAGATGTTTGTTATGTTTAGTTTGAAAATGACTTATACATAAATGTTAATATTGAAGGGGAATAACAGTCTTCATTTGCTGTTCAAGTGGGTGAATGACAAAACAAATCAACATTTTGGTCTGAAAGTTAGTATATTACTAAATTCTACTCTCGCGTTGGAAAAAGAAGAGAGAGAGAAAGATTAATTTCTTGGCAAAATACGATAAATTTCTAGACACTAGAAATTGAGTAGAAGGAAAGAATGAGCTAAGGTCATTTTATCAATTTGCGCATTATTTCGGTGTCCATTCTTTCATTGCATATTATACTTTCCGATAGTAGTAGATCTGTCACTGTTTCATCGATATAAATTCAATTTTCGCCTCTGCAAATTCTTCTATGTAACTCACAACAGCATCAATAACTCATTTTCAGTACAAATGTATTTAACCCGTTCTTTCCGTGTGCTCTTCATCAGAATAACTCATGTATGTTTGTTTTCGTTGTGTCTTGTTTTTTTTTAATTGAGTGTCTATTCAGTGTTGTCACTGCACCCCACATCACTTCGGAAGTTCAATACTGGTTCACGAAACTGATACAAGCAGCACTGAGTTAGAGTCTTGCCTGACGTTAGCAAAGTATACTCAGAAGGGATGAGGAGCTCAGGGATTGCTTTAAACTTCCGTGATGAAGTATATAAATCTCGTCTTCTTGCCACTAGTTTAGGTGTTCTTGGTTTCATGTCTGCTGTCGCTGGACCAGGTTCAAGATGGCTGTCTTATAGATGGGGTTGTGAAGATGATGAAATGTCCCTTAAGGTGGGTCTAAGTTGAGCCTCTTGGCGCAATAATGGATAAAAACTGTTCTGCGAGAGGAACTTCAAAAAGTTCCACGAAATTGAAAGCAAGCCGACACTGAAATACGAGTCAATACATGATTTGCAATAGACTGGCATCGAGACAGCTTTGCCGAAGAGATTTATTTGGCGTCATTGGCCGTGGTATCAATAGCCTGATGTTTAATTGTGTACTTGAATAAAAACGTTGTTCTAAGCTTTTTTGTCTGTCTAGAATCGATGGATGGAATTTTGAAACGAATCCCTCTCTCTCTCTCTGCTTGAAGGTGAGCGGATTCAGGAAGATTTACTTCAATGTTAAATTATTACAGTATAAATCAACTGTACTGTGTGTATCTATTCCAAGAAAACAAATGCACGATCTGTCAAAAAGAGTGCTTGCAGTGGGTCTGATTTAATTCTCAATAAAGAAAAATTAGAAAGAGAATTAAAACCAAAAGTAGTAAGTTTGATTTGTTTTAGTTCTAATTAAATAACTTTCTTCATGCCGCTTGATGATTTCCTATCAAGGAATTATTTCATTTTTTTATTCCTATACAGAAGTGTTCAAATTATTAGACTCAACATCCAGTTTCTGAATATATTACTGTTCTTACAATATTACGTGCGAAAATATGTTCCAACTTAGTCCTTTGTAACTCTGTCCTAAACCAAATGCGTACGTGGCATTCAAATATAATTACTATAAAGTGTGTATATCCAAATTGGAAACAAAGAATGAAATGGAATACTTACAAGAAAATTATCTCTCACACAAAGATTAATATTAGTTATGAAATCCCTTATTCTTTATTAAGTCTTTTATCCTTTGTGGCATCCTGTGTACGATTTTAGCACATTTTGTCTTCAATTCAGCATGGTGATAACACAAGTTGTTGATGTCCTTGATCAAATGAAGCTTTGTTCTAATATGCTTCTCGTCTAGATTTCTTTCTGAAGCTCCAAACGTTTTCAATCGAGTTCATATCAGGATTAGTGCCTGGCCACGGAAGAGCCCTAATTTCGTTGTCCTCGAAGAATTTTGTCACAACTTTGGCCCGGAGGCATGGGACTTCGTCATGCATAAAGATGACTTGTGCGTCATCAAACCAGAGTGCAGTCTGGGAAAGCAGTTCTTCTTGAAGAACTTGCAGGTATTGGTCGTGCTTGATTGTTCTCTCCTATATACACTCTTCCAGGCCCGAAGATAAAAATAACACCCCAGACCATGACTAAATTAGGATGCTTCACGGTTTATTAAAGACACTCTTCTCTGAATTCCTCGTTGGTCAATCTCGCACATATTGTGAACATTCATCAGACACAAAGATACATGATTCATCACAGAAACACACTATTCTCCAATCATCAGCAGCCCAATATTGTAGGCTTCGTGCCCATTGGAGGCGGAGTAGACTCCAATTTTTGGTGTCTTTCTTGACCGTGTGCTTTAATTCCCTCAGTACAAAGAATTCTTCGAACACTTTCAGGACAAATATCTGCGCCATACTCAGCCGTTTTTACAGCTAAGTCTATTAGCAGTTGCTCTTCTCTTTCCCAGAGCCAATCTTTTAAGTTTCCTTATATCTCTTAGCGATAGCTTTAGTTTTTGCCCACGCTTCCCGACCCTATTTTGGCTCCATTCCAACTCTAATAGCATTGAATTGTCGTGTACAGAGGGCCACAGAAATTCTTGAGGTACAAAGCTAGTGAGTTAAGCAACCCAACAAACGCCCGCTACAAGATTAATTATTCCTATTAGAATAGCTAGAACAGTAGCATGAGTTGCCCCATCTCTTAAAAGAACAAATCGTAAAGTGTATTTTTGTGCAGGAGTGAGGAGAAACGCTGGCTGACGAAATGACAAAAGGGAGTCCTTGCATACTTGCACTCCAGTACACAGCACAATACAAGAAAAAAAACTATACGGACACCAAATGCGCCGATGAGAAGATAAGAATCGGGGAACTCAAATAATCTTATAATTAACTCAAATGAGGGATTATATAAATAAGTTAGCTTACTTCAAATGACTATACATATATGCGTATCAATGAATATACGGATACATTATGCGGTATATGTATTAGTTTATTTTTTAAGAATAATCACAAAGTTTTGCTCTGAGTTTTAAAACTATTAACAGTAGTCATACGCGCAAATCAATTAAATAAGGATTGATCATTCAGCGGAAGAACCCAGCCCCTAATTAACATTTTGGGGGTGTAACAGGGTCTGAGCTCCTAGGTTCCGGCGCCACTGATTGATACGTAGTATTATTTTGAAAGAAGAACTTTTCTGTTTTCATTATTCATTAAATAATTTTTGAAAATGCTAAATATCGTAATGCAGTAAATTATTAGTAAATATTAAAAATGCAAAATTCGACAACACTTAAACGAGTTGGAGAACTTACTCCTACTAAGCGCATTTCTCCTTAGGTTGCAAATATAACTGAGCGTTAGTGATTTGTTAAATATTTTTGCAAATTTACACATTGAGACACAAAATAAAAAAGAAAGATATAGTGTCAATAAACAACAATATAATATTGCACTAAATTAACGGATAATATCAAATGTAGAACCATTAACAGAATTAATTCTGTAACTTGTTTTTTCCATTCACTTTCCTTCGTTCAATTTTAGGATTACATCATCACTGAATTTCTCCACTGGAGATTATCTCTCATTTAGTAGCATCTAGGTGGAGCTCAGCCTTGTAAATGAAACATTTTAAAAAGGGTAAACGACGAAGGCTGGAATCGAACCCGAGCCTAAAGATTATAAAACTACTACTTCAACCACTCATATAAAGCGTTACTCATTACGCCTTGCCTTAATAAGGAGCCTTCTCTGTTCGTTCAAAACAGTCGCTTGTTAATAGTCAGATTGATTGGCATAGCACAGCACTATGTAATTGTCTCGGAGGCATTATATCACTGTATTCACTAAATTGTCAACATTACAGAAGTTTTAAAAACAAAATACAAATCTCCTTAATTTTGAATCAAACACGGCGCGTGTATTATACTCGTAAACAAACTAAAAACAAATCAATTGCTCCGTAGTAATCGTGGTTAAAAAGGTAAGGCGCTCGAATTAGTAATCTGAAGGTAGTCTAATCAAGTCGGATCCACGAACGACTAATAGACCCTACATCTTTTTTTTACTTTACAATTTTTGATGGCGATCGATCGGCGATGGCACACGTTTTATTTTCTTCTGATATTTGAATACTCGGATGTTTCAATACTTGATCTATCAAATCTTCAGGAATAATAATAATAATAATAATAATAATAATAATAATAATAATAATAGTAAACTAATAATAATAATTATTATTATCTCATAAAAGAATAAAATTTAGGAGCCTATTATCACTCTGGGCATAACATTACAACCAGAAATGTAACATTTGGCAAGAATATTGCGGTTTTGTTTAGTGCTACTCACGAGAAGAGGACATTCTCATCTCGTATCTGAAACAAAACAAACAAAATTGAGACGACAGTTACCATTTTACATTTAAGACGGAAGAAGGGTAACTCAAATTACCGTCTCGCTTTGCAGATAGAAATCAAGACGAGAAGAAAAATATCGTAAACATTTCTCTTTTTATCTCGACTCTCGAAATAGTCTATGTACATTTTTAAAGTAGAAATTACTTTGTATACTGAATCTTATACGCTATTTTGTTTCTTTGTATTACGGAGCTCATTGAATTTATTATGGTCTGTGTAAGTATTTTTGTATCAAAGATTTTATAATTACTTCTGCATATCATAAAAGTTAATGAACTCCGCCGGGACTCCATGCTTACTGAGGTATTGAAATATTTTCCCGCAATATACCCATATGTTCACCAGTATTACGCTCAACCCAGTAACCTATTCTTAGGCCAAGACACTATTTCATCCCAGAGAGGAGTACAACAAGGTGATCCCTTGGGCCCAGCACTTTTTGCCATAACAATACATTCTTTAGTACATTCGATTAATACTGAACTGAACATCTGGTATTTGGATGATGGGACTATTGCTGACACACCTGAGGCAGTCCTTTCAACGTTGACACATATAAATGAGAAAGCGTCAGCTCTTGGCTTACATTTGAATTTCTCAAAATGCGAAGTAGTTTTTCTTGGATCAGATGAAGTCACATCCGACCAATTATTTAGAAGATTTGGAGAAGTTGCCCAGGAATACGTCTCCTAAGCAAACAGGATGCTTGTCTTCTGGGTTCTGCTCTCACAAAGAAAGCATTTACAACTGTGCTATCAACCAAAATATCCAAATTAGAATATTTTCTGTCTCGTCTTGACTCGATTTCAGCACGCGGAGCTTTTTTCCTTCGACGTGCTTCATTGTCAATCCCTCGCCTAAACTACTTTCTACGGTGCTTTCCATCTTGGAATGAGACTCCACTGCTGAAGAAATATAATCATATCCTCAAAATGGGTCTGGAGTCAATTTTCAACTGCTCCTTGAGTGACGAATCTTGGATGCAAGCATCCTTACCTGTTGGATTAGGAGGCCTTGGTATTCGACGAACCGTTGATATAGCGATTCCTACCTTTTTAGCGTCCTACCAGGGATCCCTTCGTTTAATCGAGGCTCTCCTTCCTCAAGGCTACCACCTGGACCCAGATGGGATAGTTGAAGAAGGCTCTACCAAATGGATAAATATAACAGATACGGACCTTTAAGAAATCAGCAAAAGAGGTTCTCAAGCATCTTGGTACACACCAATAGCAGTACATTTCCATAAACTTCTTTTACAATCCGTTGCTGTTCCAGAGGATAAAGCTAGACTTCTTGCTGCGTCATCTCCCCATGCTGGTGCATGGTTAAATGCGTTACCTTCTCCCCAATTAGGTCTTCACATGTCTAATGAAACCTTTCGAATCGCAGTAGCCCTAAGACTAGGTTCAGCTGTTTGTGAGCCACATCGCTGTCCAGCTTGCGGGGATCAAGTTGCCCAACGCAGCCTGCATGGCCTCTCATGCATGAAGAGCATAGGCAGAAACACCAGACATTCATCTGTTAATGACATCATTTCGCGAGCCCTCACGAAGGCAGGAATTCCTTCGATTCGTGAACCGTCAGGCTGTTGTCGTTCCGATGGTAAACGACCTGATGGCATGACATTAATACCTTGGATGAGATGCAAATCTCTAGTATGGGATTTTACATGTTCAGACACATTCGCCCATTCAAGCCTGCCATTGACCGTTGTGAATGCTGGAGAAGTTGCTAGACGTAGAGAGGCAGAAAAGGAAAGGAAATACAATAATCTCCTCGATAAATTTATATTTGCTCCAATAGCTATCGAGACCAGTGGAGTATGGGGTTCTAGAAGCCTTGATTTTATCAGAGAGGTAGGTAGACGCATATCTATTGTTTCTGGAGATGTTCGTTCAGCATCCTTCTTATTCCAACGTATATCCATAACGGTCCAACGTGGCAACGTTTCGTCAGTTCTTGGTACGTTGCCGCCTGGAAGGGAACTGGAGGAGGTGTTTCTTCTCTAGTACAAGAGAAACAAGCGAACAATAGAATAATAAAAATAATATATCAACGTTCAGAGAAATTTTACATATATATTATATTGTTATCCATTGTTTCTAAATACCACAATTATATTATTTGATGTTTTCACATTGATCTGATTGTTACATTCATATAAACATTATATTAAAAAAAAACAACAATTAAAATTATAGAAATAAATATGCTAACTAACGGCCAAAAAAGTTCGTTTATTATATGCCTTACTGTTCAGTAATATTAAGTTATTTCTATTACAGTTATTTTCCTCAAAAGTTACAGTAGAATAATTTTTACATGAAGCTTCAGTAAAACGCTTTGCTTTAAAATTTTGGTAGTTGCAGAGGTGTCCTGGAGGTCCAGATACCCTCCCGAAATCTCGACTTATATGTAAGTTTTGCCTAATTCTAGAGCAACTGTAAAAATTTTAATACCATTATTGTTATTATTACTATTATTATTATTATTATTATTATTATTATTATTATTATTATTATTATTATTATTATTATTATTATTATTATTATTATTATTATTATTATTATTATTATTATTATTATTATTATTATTATTGAGACCAGTGGAGCATGGGGTTCTAGAAGCCTTGATTTTATCAGAGAGGTAGGCAGACGCATATCTATCGTTTCTGGAGATGTTCGTTCAGCATCCTTCTTATTCCAACGTATATCCATTGCGGTCCAACGTGGCAACGTTTCGTCAGTTCTTGGTACGTTGCCACCTGGAAAGGAACTGGAGGAGGTGTTTCTTCTCTAGTGCAACAGAAACAAGCGAACAATAGAATAATAAAAATAATATATCAACTGTTCAGAAAAATTTTACATGTGTATTATATTGTTATCCATTGTTTCTAAACACAATTAATATATTTTGTTCATCTGTTTAGATAATTTTATAGAGATGACAAGAACTGTGTCAGGGAAAATTTGAAATTTACTTGTAAGGAATTTTATGCATTTATTGAGAGTGGAAGTGGAGTAATTTCCTGTAGTTCAAGTATAAGTTTAAAGAGTAAATTTCATTTTGTAAACCCAAAATTGACACGTAAAGATTAGTACTTTGTTCATATGTTTCGATAATTTTAAAGAAGTAGTAGTTACTGGTAAATACAACAAAATGATCAATTATTATTATTATTATTATTATTACTGAAAATTTAAGACTTCAATATTACGTCTTATTGTAATGTAAATAAGCGTACATTATAGGAAATAGATAGGAAAAGAAAAAGAAAGGATAAGAGATAGTGATAAAGAAAAGATAAGAGCGATTAGTGTCCGAATGGAAACGGGAATTGAGAAAGAAGGTATCAGCTCCTGGACAATATAATATCGAAAATTCAGATGCGTAAACAGAAATTAGGTAGAATTTGGCTCCACCACCGTACATAGTAACACGCTTTCTTTGGCTAAATGAATTTGGATTATTTATGTATTATGTTGATATTTTAACAAAACGTACATACCAATATAAGACAAAATAGTTCCTATTTACAAATTTTGGTTGAATTGATATGTGGAACGTGTTTGAAATGGCGAACGAAAATATTATTATTTCTAGCAGTAGAAGTCATAGTGAAAGACGTTCGGAATAATTGCTCGGAAACAATATCGTTTGAAACACATTTATGACTCATATTAGGCACTAAGCATGAACCTTAGGGGTTGTATTCATGAATTGTTTGCTAAACGCGCTACGTTTTCGACCACAGTACGAATCAAGGTTGTAGACTAAGATGTGAAGTCAGTTTGCTAGTATTTCCCTTGTGAAGAAAGCAGTCTCCACTCTAACTTGAAAGACGGAAACAAATAAGCATAAGCTTCAGCAATTATTATAGTAAAGCACATGGTTTCAGTTTCTGAATTAGTTTTGAATCTTTTTGTCATCCAATACCGATCATTTTCAATTATTTTTAAAAACAAACCCACTACCAATTTTCCACACATAGAAAGTGCCGCCCCCACTCACAAAGAAGGATTTTTAAAAAACGCTATGCGTCGTTGTGTTCATTTTCAATAGAGAGTTAAAAACTGAATTTCAGCTCCGTAAGTTTAACGCCTTGTGAGATACCGGTACTCATTTTTTTCGCAAAAATTCGGATCCCCACTACCCTTCTTCAGATATTATTATAATGAAAGTGATATAATAAGATCTCAGTTTGGATTAGGGCCTAACTATATACCAAGAGCCATTTCATTTGACTTTGCAATTTGGCGGTGATAGTCAGACACACGTAGTTACATCCATTCTTTATATATTAATTTATACATATTATAGCGATTCAAAAATGTATTGTTTAAAGTTGTTAGTTGCTCCAAAAACTCACAGGATGTGTGTATTGAAAGCCAAGTAGTAGTATAATCCTATTGCTATTATTGCAATTACAAATATCAATGTCCAAAAATGCCTAAAGTTCTTTTTTCACTTACAAGGAGAATGCAGACTTTGGTAAGAGAACTTCGGGTACATTTCTTGCAAGTTGGTATTGCAAATTTTATGAATTAATATTGCAAACTGGGAGAGCGCAATGGCTAAGAGTAAGGGAGAAAAACCGTCTTCAAATTTTCTACTCGCTGCATATGTTATACGACGCACACATTTACTAACACGTAAGTGTCGGCGTGGCAATGTGAGGAAAATCTTTGACTCATGAGTAATTTGTTCAGGGTTCAATTCCTGTTCGAGTCATAAATCTTTTGTTTGTTTGCTTCAACCAATAAAGTAGCCATTTGTAACTATAAGTAAAATATTAATTCATTAAATGTTTATTATGAATAAGACAATATAAACTTTCAAATCACTTGTAAAATCTTTCAATGTTGATGTTAACTACTGTAGGAACACTCTTTAATCTATTTCGTAAATATTATTGTTACCGCAGTCGTTGTGTAAAAATGTTCTTGACGCTTCGTGTCTGCATCTGTAGACAATGTGCGAATTAAAAGGATAATTAGGAGGAAATCTCCTTTGGTTATAGCCACATCCAGTATTAGCAAAGGTGATTTCCCTCTCAACTCCTTTGTAATTCGCAAACTGTCAAGAGATGTAGATACAACGCGTCAAGAACATTTATTACACAACGACTGTCGTAACCGGTAGCGTATTTAACCCTTTCGCTTCGTAAGTCGACGAAAAGAAAATTTCCCTAACCTGCGAATGTCGACTATATAGTCGACGTTTTAATTTCTTTTGTCCGTATCTTGGGCTTGTTGATAGTAGTCGTCAAAGGTTTACCATGCGATTTCTTCCGTTCTGTTGTTCATCGAAAACAAGAGAACGCAAAAAAAGTCGAAAGGAATACCTTTGGCGACTATTCTCGACAAGCTCAAGATAGGACAAAAAATGTTTAAAACATTGACTATAGTCGACATTCACAGGTTAGGGAAATTTTCTTTCCGTCGACAAAAGTCGACATACGCAGTGAAAGGGTTAAGGGAGGCGCTTCCGGGCTTAAGCTTGCCCCCGAAATTTTATTTACTATATTAAAGTAAATGAAATATCTTGGAGAATTTTTACATTTTCAGGACTAAAGTTGGCAAAGCCCTTCGAAATAAAATCGTAAATACACCACTGGTGGTAGCCATAATGTAACTCGTGATATCAGTATATTTACGGAATAGATTAAATTTTGTTTGTCAGTTACCATGGAACATTTAAAGAATTTACAAGTGATTTGAAAATTTCTATTGCTTTATTCATTATAAACATACGGTGAATTAATATTTTACTTATAGTTACAAATGCCTACTTTATTGGTTGGAGCAAAAGAAAGATGCATGACTCGAACAGGAATCGAACCCGGGACACTTAGTCATAAGTTACAGATTTTACTCACTCTGCTACACCTTCACTTGCTAAATTCGCGCGTCGTACGATATATGCGCAAGTAGAAAACTTAAAGACGGATTTTCTCCGTTATTTTTGGCCATTGCGCTCTCTCAGTTTGTAATATTTACTTTTTAAATGTGCACTACCACCTCGCAAAAAATGGTTCTGAAGTTCACTTACAAAACTCTGTCTGCTCCTTGTTAGAGATACTCATCCCAGGTAAGTAAGCAAAAAAATAAAAAAAGGAAGGGTAATGGAGGCCTTGAAAATGAAACGTAGATAAATTCACCAGTGTTCAGAAGCATATTTTAAAATCACGCTCGACCCTACTCATAGAAACTAAATACACCGTTCTGATTAGTTGAACTTACCTGTTTCTCGCCACCTTCCATTGATATGGGAAAAATGAACTACCTACTGCTGTCCGTCGTCGTGGCCGAGAGTGCTAGCACAACTGGTTAGTAATTATAATTACTTTTGGCGTTTGTTCAGTCGCCTCAGAGAAAGTATTTTAATCTTATATTTTTTTTATTGTTTCCATAACATGATTTCCGTTAGAATATGATAATTAATACTCAAAAACTGATTTGCTTACGTTACGCGTGCAGTTTTGCTACACGAATCCCTAGTATAGGTAGTAATAGTAGTAGTAGCAGTAACAACCAGTGAAAACCCCGCAAGGCCTGTTTTCTTCCATCTTGACTGCGTTGATATTAATTTAACCTGAGTTGCTTCTTCAATTTTCTTCTTCTTTAATTCCAACAAAGTGACAATTTTCTTCTATTGCTATAATACATAATACATACATAAGAAGGTTTGGACAATCGCAAGCTTCAACCAATCAGAAACGTGTATTTAGTTCCTATGGCAAGAGTCGAGGGTGAAATAAAAATATACTGTTCGGAAGATATTGTCTACAATGTAGTAAGTAGAGTGGGTCGGTGGATCGCAGTGTGTCATGGTGGGTCGCAGTGGGTCATGGTAGATGGTATTCGCAGTAGGCCATAAGCTGTTGACCCTCGACCCACTGATCCACTCAAAAAACTCGATCCACCGACCCACTACAACTCTGATCTGATGGTGGGGTACTTGGTTCGTTCCCAAGGCAAGTAAGCTCGTAGTAGACAACACCGTGGGTTTTCTCGGACACTACAATTTTCTCGCATTTTCTCCTTCCAGTAATTTGCTCATCATAATTCACTTGCTTTAATCATCGTCTCCGTTAACCTAACAGGCATAACCGTGTAACATTAAACGCAAAGATCACGAAGTATCAAAAGTGCGAATAACAGTACGTCAGAAGTGCCTAAAAGACATGAATTGCGACGAAATTTGTGCAGGGACAATACGCAAAAATTAAACGAATAAGTGTTTTTTTTTAATTTTCTGTGGAAAAGTGGTTTTAGTTGACAAATGCCCCCATCCAAAATTTTGAAATTTGACGCCTAAAAATCAAAACGCGGTACGAAGCGAACGAAATTGTGCAGAGATATTTAGACCCGAAATGAGGGAATGTGTGTTTCATATTTTCCTGAAAAAAAATTTGGATGAGCGCGGATTCCTGAAGGCCTTTGATCATGAAATATCAAAATTGCTAATTACAGTATATCAGAAGTGCCTAAAGGTCATGAAGAGTTGCAACGAAAACTTTGTGTGGGGACGATAAGCAAAAAGGAAACGAATACTTTTTTTTTCATTTTCTGCTGAAGATCTGTTTTCGAGTGCAAAAGCCCCTACCCAAAATTGTGAAAGGTGACGCCCTAAACGCAAGAAGTAGTGGACTGAAGTGTATGTAATTATGCACAGATATTGTATACATAATATGAGGCAATGTTTGTTTCGTATTTTCCTAAGAAAAACCTTCCAAACCTTTGATTACGAATTATCTAAAGTGCTAATAAGTATACGTCAGACGTGCCTAAAGAAATGGAGGACTGCAACGAAACTTTTGTTGGGACAATACGCAAAAAAATAAGCAAAAATAAGCAAGGTTGTGCGGAGAAACTGTGTTAGGGCCAATGCCTCTTCCACAAAAAGTAAATATTATCGTAGAAGTACGTGAAGGTGTGGATCGAAGCGATTGAAATTGTGTGTAGATATTGTATATGTAAAATAAGGCAATTCGTTTTTCCCAATTGTCCCCATGTAATCTATTTCGTAAATATATTGATATCACGAGTTATATTATAGTTACCACAGGCGTTGTGTCACGAATATTCTTGACGCTTCGTCCTTACATCTGTTGACGGTGTGAAAATTACAAGGGGGATGAGAAGGAAATCCTTTTTAGTAATACTGTATGTTAGTATAACCACAGGAGATTACCGCTTATTCCCCTTCTATTATGCGGAGAAAATCTGTCTCCAATATGGGGGGAGGACGGGTAAGACCGTTCTCAATTTTTTCAAAGCGGTGTTCAAAATATTTATGATGTTGAAAAACAATACTGTTGAGGATCAGGGGAGCAGAGTTTTCTTCAACATTGTGAGGCTGGCAGATTTGAGGTTTATTCTGGGGGATATCAATTTCATCTCACTTTCCCTTGTGGCAATCGGACACAATTCATCACATTTCTAACCAAAAACACATTTCAAATCGGATTATTGGGGGTACAATCCTTCAGTTCCAAGATTGGAGGGGACATGTCTCCCCACCCTCCCGTGCCATTGTGCCAGTGCTTGTAATTCACACACTGTCAACTGACGTAGACACCTAGCACAAGAACATTTTTTACACAACTACTGTGGAAGCCATAATATAACTCGTGATATCAAGATATTTACGAAATAGATTCTATTTTGTTTCCAGTTACTATGAAATATTGAAAGATTTTACAACTGACTTGATTATTTCTATTGTTTTAATTCATTACAAACACATGGTGAATTGACATTTTACTTGCACCTACAAGTGGTGTACTTTATTGGTTGAAGCAAAAAAAAAGTTGACACCAGCGGGAATCGAACCCGTCACCTTTGGAACGTGAGTCACAAATCCTTCTAACAATGACACGCCGTCACTTAATAAATTTGCGCAACGTACTACATATGCGACGAGACGAAAACTTTAAGACGCTTCTCTATGTTATATTAGGATATTGCGCTTTCCCAGTTTGTAATATGAACATTTGAAATGTTCACAATCATCTTGCAAAAAATGGTCCCGATGTTAGTTTAAGAAAGTCTGCTTTCTCCTTGTAAGTGAAAAAAGAATTTCAGGCATTTTTGGATATTGATATTTGTAATTGCAATAATAGCAAGATACGGAGATACTTTCGGTGAATCAGAAAAGAAAGTGGTCTGAGACACTATGGGCCTTATTCAGAGTCGTTTTGAAGCGTGATTAGTGTCATACTAAAGGGTTTGACCAACATATGTTTAGTGCAGTAGTCAGACATTTAATACGTCAAAACGACTCCGTACTCAGTACTCACTGCTAATATTAAGTCAAAACGACTCTGCATTAGGCAGTATATGTCTATTTTTGGTTTTTGATTTAAATTTGAGTCTCCCAACTATACTATTTTATCATGACATAAATCAGTGTGTTTCGTCGTTATCGTAAACGTGTGCAATGTGCTTCATAAGCAAGTGTTTTCTTGACTCTTACTTAACAGAGAAGTCTCAGAGTAGTGGTGAGAGCATTCGTTTCGTAATTCACGGGACACGCGTTCTATTCTCGCTGCGGTAAGTTGTTTCTAAGAACTAGAATATTCATGCTTCTTATGTGTAATCAAATAAAAAATACTCAATTTCTTTCGGTCTTACAAGTTAGAGTGGAGACTGCTTTCTTCAGAGAGGAAATACTACCAAATGTCTGTCAACAACCTTGATTCGTACTGTGGTGGAAAACGTAACGTGTTTAGGAAACAATTCATGAATACGACCCCTAAGGATCATTTAGGGCCTAGTATGAGTCATAAATGGGTCTGAAACGATATTGTTTCCGCGCAATTATTCCGAACGTCTTTCACTATTATTTCTACGGCTAGAAATAATAATATTTTCGATCGCCATTTCCAAAACGATCCATATATCCGTTCAACCAAAATTTGAAAATAGCCACTATTCTTTGTTATATTGGTATTTATATTTTCTTAAAATATCAATATATAACGTACATAATCCAAATACTCTTAGCTAAAGAAAGCGTGTTACTATGTATCGTTGTGAAGACAAATTCAGCTTAATTTCTGTTTAGGTATCCGATTTCTCGATATTAATATTGTCCAGAAGCTGACACCTTCTTTCTCCCCTCTCGTTACCTTTCGGACACTAATCGCTCTTATCCTTTCTCTATCACTATGTCTTACCCTTTCTTTTTCTTTTCCTATCAACTGCAGTGCGCTTAATTACATTGCAATAGGACGTAATGTTGAGGTCTTAAATTGTCAGTAATAATAATAATAATAATAATAATAATAATAATAATAATAATAATAATAATAATAATAATAATAATAATAATAATAATAATAATAATAATAATAGTAATAATAAGAATAATGGTATTAAAATTTTTACTGTTGCCTAAAATTAGACAAAAGTTACATTTAAGTACGGATTTCGGGAGGGTGTCTGCACCTAGAGGACACACGTCTGCAAGTACCAAAATTTTAAAGCAAAGCGTTCAACTGAAGTTTGATGAAGACAGTATTATTATTATTATTATTATTATTATTATTATTATTATTATTATTATTATTATTATTATTATTATTATTATTATTATTATTAGTTATATTATAATTATTGTTAATATTACTATTATTCCTGAAGATTTGATAGTTCAAGTATTGAAACCTCCGAGTATGTAAATATCAGAAGAAAGTGAAACGTATGTCATCGCCGATTAATCGTACCAAAAATTCTAAAGTTAAAAAAATGTACTGGTCGTATGTGGATCCGAATCGATTCGACTACCTTCAGATTACTGGTCGGGCTTCTTGACCACTTAACCACGATTACTACGCAACAATTGATTTGTTTTTTGTATTTTTACGTGTATAAAAACGGGACGCTTTTGATTCAAAATAAAGGAGTTTTGAATTTTGTTTTTTAAAAATCTATAATGTTGACAATTTAGTGAATACAGTGATATAATGCTCTCCGAGTTAATTGTGTTCATCGTTCTATATTTGATATTATCCTCTATTTTCGTGCATTTTTAAGTTGTTCTTTATTGACACTATATTCTCCCCTTTTCTCTTTGTGTCTCAATATGTAAAATTTCACAAATATTATAAAAATCATGAACCCTAAGTTCTATTTGGAAGTTAACGGGAAATAGGCCTAGTTTAATACCGATAAGTTCTCCAACTCGTTTGAGTGTTATCGAATTTTGCATTTTTAACATTTACTAATAAATTACCAATAGTTAGCGTTTTCAAAAGTTATTTAACGACTCTGGAAGTGGTATTACGTATGATTCAGTAGGGCCAAAACCTAGAAGCTCACGCCGAAATTTTCATTGGGTATTGGGTTCTTCCCCCCAAATGATCCATCCATACTTTAAATTGATTTGCTTGTAGGAGAATTGATAATAGTGTCTAAACTCAGCGCAAATCTTCGAGTTAGTTAAAAAATAACCTACCATATGTACCGCATAATATACCCGTATATTATTTGATACGCGGATATGTATAGTCATTTGAACTAAGTAAACTTGTTTATATAATCCTCATTTGAGTTAATTATAAGATTAACTAAGTCCCCCGACTGTTATCTTCTCAATAGCGCCCCTGGTATTCGTATAATTTTTCAAGTGCCTGTGTATAGTTCTACGTGTGTGTCATACAAACAAGAAGTACTGTGAATACAAGTATCCAAACACTCCCCTTTTTCATTTCGTCAGCCAGCGTTTCGCTCCACTTCTGCACGAAAACACTCTTCACGATTTGTACTTTAAACTGTTCGGGGCAACTTCACGCTGCTGTGCTAGCTACTACCAAGGGTGATTAATCTTGGAGCAGGCGTTAATTATGTTGCCTATGTCACGGATTTTGCATCTGAAGAATTTCTGTGGCCCGTTGTACATCTTATTTCCACCAGAAGTATTTGTTAACTTTCATTTTACGCTGAGAAAATTTTGCTCTTCCCATTATGCTTCAATTACAGCAGTTTTATAGACGAAACATGGTCATGATCATTTTAAATTGGCACATTCGAACTGTTGAACGCTTTGAATGTCGTTAACTTCTTACGACAGCAACCACAACACTTCAGACTGTAATTTGTTGATAAGAACCACAATAGCTATCTACAACTGAAACACCACTTCCAGAATTTCCTCCGTCACTAACACCATCTGCTGTTTAACGGTGATATCACCACTTCAACTGTACAGTAAACAAATGAAGGATCCTATATTTGTGGTTTAACCATTAAATTGAATGTTCTAGAGCTCTAAAATTAGGACTCCTTCACCAATTATGCATTTTTTGAGCATGCGTCTAATAGTTTGAACATGTCTGTATTTTGTTTATCAATTAATACACGTTTGAAATGAACTATTTCTCAGAATTCGTTTATTTTACTGCGATGACACTTTTTATTCATTTGAAAACATGTAAACTACACTTGTAAATGTGAACCGAGACTCAGAAAAACAGCGTTGATGAAATGAATGAGAATGGTGGAATGATTGAAAGAAATCAGTAGAACTCCAAGAAAACTACTACACACGGTGCTTGTTTACGAGAGAAGTCATTTGGCGGGAGGTGAGATTGAATGATTGGCTATATACACCATAGGTTAATACTCTTCCACTGATAGAACTGAATAATTATCTTCATTTTTGTTTCCTTCAACTTTCGTATTGCTTAAATATGTTCTGAATATGTTGTCGAATGAGAAAAATATGAAATAAGGGAATTTTAAAGAGATATATGTACAGCTTAGTTTATAGCCTAGCCACCAAATGCATAATTTTCCAAGAGTAAGTAAGGGAAACTGCATAGTGAAAAGTCATTTTCATCAATATATAGGATTGCTTTAAGGTTAAATTTTTATTACCGTGTTAGGTATGGCGCTCGGTAGAGGAAAAATGAGCTTTAATACATGAGATCAGTGTGTTTCATTTTCTTAAAATGTTCATATTTAAGCAATCTTAAAAGTAAAGTATAACAGTTTTAATAATAAAAGTCATTTTATAAAAGTCATGTTTACAGCACTAAATTTTCAACATATACATATCAGGTAGTTGACGTTTCATGCACAGATATTGAAGAATCAGATTAATTTCGTTCTTATTGTTCATATATTCAATTCTCCTATCTTCTATTCTTGAGTAAGGTATCTCCTAAAAAATTAAAGTCATTAACTTCCTTAATCTATAATATTAAGGAAACTAACATTAACATTCTGCAGCAATACAGTATTAAAAGCATAATATTAACGAAGTGAACTATTAACAAAACTCTTAAAATGTTACAGCACAAGGTAGTTATAAAATTCATATCTCGGATATTATATTTTCATTAGTTAACAATATCTCAGTATTCAGTGGAATGTATCTTTTTTTCTCCTTGTACCGAAGGGAAATACAATAAAGTAAAATGATGCATCTGAATATTAATCTACAGGAATTGAGGAAATACTCATGTGAAGGTGACTAGCTGTGGGTTTTGAACGTGGAATCCCCATAATATAGTTAAAAACGATTACTTGTCACCTAAATCGTTGTTTTTTTTTTTTTACAGTATGTCAAGTAGCTTCAGAATATCGTTGAAAATTTCCAACGATGGTAACATATTGTGTACATTCGAAGGTAAATATGCCTGTATTTCAGATAAAATGTTAAGTGCTGCAAGAACAGTTGCATCGTAAATCACAAACACCTGCTAATGAAAGAAGGAAACAAATAGAGGATCAGAAAAGTATCAGAAGTCGAATATAGGATCTCTAATATAGTATTGAAACGTCCGAGTATGTAAAAAACAGAAGAATATGAAACGTCTTTCATCGCCGATTAATCGCCACCAAAAATTCTAAGGTAAAAAAAATGTACTGGTCGTTCGTGAAACCGATTCAATTCGACTACCTTCAGATTACTGGTCGGGAGCCTTGACCACTTAACCACGATTACTACGCAACAATTGATTTGTTTCTTCTTTGTTTACGTGTATAATACACGGGCGCTTTTGATTCAAAATAAAGGAGTTTTGAATTTTTGTTTTTTAAGAAAACTGTAATGTTGATAATTTATTTAATATAATGATATAATGCCCTCAGTGTCAATTACATATTCCCGGTTTTTGCCAGTCAATCTGTCTATTAACAAAGTACAGTTTTGAGCGAACAGAAAAGGCCCTGTATTTACGCGAACAAGAATAAGGGCATTCAGTGTGCTCCATTCGATGCGCCCTCTGGGACAGCGGGGTTCAATGGTAGATTGTTAAGCTCTGGTTCGTATGGTTCAGGGTCGATCCCAGGCGATGTGGGCTTTGTAGTAAATAAACACTCTGTGCGTGAGTTTAATCAGGACCCTCCTGTTTACTGTCACTTTCTTCCTTTCACCACTTCATTCACCTTTATTTAGGGATACGCACGAGTCGAGACATGTCTCGAATGTCGACTCGACTCGACTCGAATTTGAGTCAAGATTCGAGTCGAGACACACTTTGTAAAATTCGAGACGAGTCGAGACTCGAGTCAAGTCGAGCCAGCTGGTAGAAATCTCGACTCGACTCGAATGTCTCGAATATCTTTGTATAATTTTTAATATTATTTTGAAGAAAGTACTTATTCAGAAGCACTCGGCACTAGAATTTCGGAAACTGCAGGACTTGTCAGGTGTTCGAGGAGTGTTGTGGTGATTGTCTTCAACAAGTGGCGTAACCAAGGGGAAAAAACGTCGAAATGTCGAGGGGTTGGGCGCCCCCCACCTCATTACAGATGTCGGACGTCGTAGGCTGGTCAGACTGGTAAAACAGAACAGGCAGCAAACAACGTCGGAACTAAGATCAGAGTTTAATGCTGGGCAAAGTTCAAGTGTTTCTGAACTAGTGGTCAAGTTTTCGGAAATTTTCAACCTGTTTTTTTTTTAAAAAAACTTTTTTTTTATTTTCCGGAAAAATTGAAAAAAATAAATATGTTTGCATTAGGTTAATTTTACTAGTAATGATATCTCTTCTTTTTCAAACACGCGAAAAATGTAAGTTCAAAAATTTTAATATTGGGAATATTATAAAAAATAGCACTCGAAAACAAAATTATTCTAAATATTATATATATATATATATATATATATATATATATATATATATATATATATTAAAATACAGGATTTACGCGTATATGTTTCGTGGCATTGGATCTGGGACAGTACGTGTGACCCCATCACGTCCTCAGTGGGGTAGGTAGCTTCGGCTGCCGTACCTACCGGGGGGGTGAGCCCTTGGGTATACCCCGAAATGGGCAACTATGCCGTGCCCTTGGGTCCGGGAGATAAGGATGCGTGGTACCTCAACACGCTAAAAAGAGTGGGTAGCTGGTGTGCCCTGGGTGGGCGGATCCGGCGCCCTAACGAAGGAAGAGTGTGGGTGTCCCTTCTAATGGTGGCTTACACGTACCATTGGGATTCGGACAGGTAGCCTCGCTACAACGTGTACGTGGTACCTAAACATATAAAAGATAGGTAGCCCCGTATTATTTGCGCGGGCCTAGCAGGGGAGACACGGCTCCCAAATGACAATGTCTGCCTTGAGCAAACGGTCTACATCAGTCATTGGCTCTGGTAATGTACAGTGTACCTCTACCGTAATTAGAGGAAGTCCCGTATTGTTCGGACGACCCTACCGAGAGGGGAGTGTTGGACTCCTGCCTGCAGGGGGCCAAACGGAGGTGGGGGAGGGGCCAATCCCAGGAATCTGGGTAACGGTTCTGATCCTGCCAAAGGGAGGGAACCCTGTGGGATATGGGCCGGCACCAGAGTCAAATGGTGTCTCAACACGTACCATTGGGTCCGGGATGAGATACGGGAGTATCTCGACGTGTGCGTGGTACCTCTACACGACTAGGCGGTTGCCAGTTGAACGATAGAGGTAGGCAGGGCCGGGATTGAACAAGCCCCGTCGGGCATCGCATGGGGCCCCGGAATTGGGTTGGATTCTGCCGGGCTGTGGTCATACCGTGGGATTCGGTATCTTGTGGGAGCCAATCCCAGGAATCTGGGTAACGGTAAACACGGGCGGGAGGTGAGCTTGCCTTATAACGCTCGGGCGCCATGCCTGCAGAGCATGGTAGGACTGACTCGCTAGCAGTCTGCCTCAACCAGTAGGTTACTGGTAGGCACTCAGGACTTTGGTCTGGCCGCGCAGTGGGCGTATCCCACTCCCTCAGAGAATGGGGGTTACATCGTTTCGGCGAGTCAGAATTAGGGGACAAATTCTGACGGTGCACTACGTGCACGAGGATCAATAGCGTATATTGAGGAACTACGGGCGGGGGGTGCGATACATTTAAGCGGTGCCCGTCCATTAAATTGACCGAACGGTCGCGGACATGCTCCCCATGCATGGAACTAAGCGTGGCATAGTAGACCACTAGCTCCTAATGCGTCTTTTAGTTGTTATATTAATATCCACTGGATTAAGGTGAAAGTATAAAATGGATTTGATGATTGCCAAATTGACGTCACCTTGGTAAGTCATTATTTTTTAATATTTATTAATATTAAATTAGATTATAGCATAGCGTCGTCTTCAGGAGCAAAGCTCTACAAGACGTGAACGTACAGCTTAACGTCGGATTTGAAACACATGAGCTCCTACCATGAATCAAACCTCGTTCGAGAAAGGCGCATACGCTAACCACATACAGTAGCAATGAGGAGCTCAACCTTTAGTAATATGTATATTAAGTTGTAAAATTATATTCGTTTAATTTTCACAAATATAATTTTCACAATGTAAAGCATTCGCTGGGCACGTTATCTTGTTTAGAAACAAAACGCCTATCTCTTATATTTCCGTCTCGGGGTTGGACTGCGGGATGATAGAAATCCAAAAAAGATGATTTTATTATATTTTGTACAGTAGATGTGCTCCTTCATAATCTCCGTGTTTGATAAGAATGAACCTCCTTGGCTCACAAAAATGTACACGTAATATAATAAACCATGCACATTAAATGCCAGACTAATATAGCAAACATTGAAGATGCTCCCCAAGAAAATTATCTTCGGCCGCTGTGGAAGAGGCAAATGGTGGCCATAATAATTATAGATGTTTCTGAGTCATTATTTCTAATAAAAGACGTGATTTTGGACTGTTTTCGTAATAGTTGTTAAAATAGCTACCGACGCCCATGTTTTGGGGTGAGGGAAAAAAAATAAGATAAAAAATTCGAGTGTTTGTCAATGTCAGTCTTTTTGGCATAGAAATTATGAAAATAATGAAATAATGACTGTATTTTTTTCTTTTTTTAAAAAAAGGTAAAACGAAAAAAGAAAAGAATGTAACTAAGTATGAATTGTGAGTTAAAAGCTATTGGTTTTGTGTTAGCTACTTCGTTAGCTTTACTGCAGGAAAAAAAGGTGTATTGCTTTGGTGTGTGCTGGTATGACGTCAGCTATCAATCGTGTGACAAGGCGAACCTTCACGGTTGCTTCGCTGTGTGGAGAGAGGCAGTTGTGTTTGAGTTCTTTAACCAAGGTTGTCTTTCGCTATCCAGGAAAAGTCTTCCTTTGACAAGGTTGAGTGGTTCATTCAACAAGACAGATTGGGAGTTTGAAAGGAACAATTTTTACCTAGAAGTTGACTTTATTACAAAAAATAATCTTTGATAAGGAATAGTTGTTGCTTCGTCTTGACTTCCGTAACGAATTCAGTTTAACAATAGTTGACTTTTAATTCGATGGGATAATTTTCCAGAGTTTGAGTGAAAAGAAAAGGACAATAGCATGCTGTTAAAACGGCATTTTAATCGTGCTTCAAATTAAGGATTCTGGAATTTGTAATCTTTTATGGATTATATCACCGTTGAGTTTAATTGCTTGAAGTTGAATGCAGGACTTTCGCTATTCTGTGAATGGTGCTGGTTATTGAGTATTCAGCTGAATGGACAGGGCTAAGAGTTCGACAGTCGATTTCCCTTTTGTGTCAAAGCATTTCTGAATGTGTGGAAGTAGTAGCAATAGAGAGCTTGACAATTTACCAAGGGCCAGGAAGCAGTAAGAACGGTAAGTGAACGTAGATAGTACCTTTAGACCCCTCTTATCTGTGTCAATTAACTGTTTTTTTGTGGGTTGTGAAATTTGGTTCAAATTGGTCGATTCGTTCAGATTAGTTTACCATTTCTAAATGGCGAGATTTCTGCTTAGATTAAGAATTATATTGCGTTGCAATAAATTCTTCAATTACTGATGGGTCTTAACTGGTCCAGAGTTTCTTTTTAGTAGAGGTTTTGTAATAATTAAAAAGAGTAATACCGATTAATTATATCTTGAACCCATTTTGAATAAGCAATCAGTGCTTTTGAATGGGAAACCGATTGATAGCTGACTCAAAGGGGAAATAAATAAATATATTAGTTAACTGAGAACTGACAGTTCAGTAACAATTTTCTTGAATCTTGTAAGAGTAGAACAATTACGTTTGCAATAATTAATTTAAAAGTAAGTTATTGGAAGGCAATTTGGTAATTTGTGGAATTAATATTTGTGTAAGAATTCCTACAAGAATCAGCAGTTTGGTTGAAGTCAATACTAAATTCCTATGTAAAATTTCCAAAAAAAAAAAAAAAAAAAGAGAGAGAGAAAAAGAATTTGTAGTTTAGAACTATAGATCAATTGTTAAATGGAGACTTTATTTAGAAATTATTCTCTTTAAACTTGAATGTTATTTAAATTGTTGAAAATCCTTGTTGTTGAATATTAAAATCGTTTGAATAGCTGTTCCTTTAATGCTAAAAATTTTAATAAATTGTTAAATCGATTTAACCTGATTTTAACTAAGTTGAGCCATTTTCAAGTATTCTAGTATAACTAAATATCAGAAGGTTTGAAGAAAAATTATCACAAATCTATTTCAGGTATTTAAAGTAGTGACCATATTTTATGGTAAGTGGTGTTGCTCGTTATATATATTTTTTTAGCCTTGTGAAGCAACCCTCCGTATTCGATTTGCTTTTGGAGGCATGTTACGATTATAGATTCTTTGGCTATTTCCATTTTGCAATCGGAACAGGAGTGAATGCGTTACAAAATAGGAACTCAAACACTACTACACCACAAAATTCACTACTTTAGCTTTTGTCTCCATTAAAAAAAAAAGTCTCCATTTTGATGTTCGGAAATAAATTTCTAGGACTTTGTTGCTGTAAATTATCTCCTAAAAATCGTTGTGATTCAATTTAATGGTATTTAGTGTGCGAATGCTTTCAAATCTAAACGGTTTGCTGTGACTCGTGATGGTTCTGTTTCCGTGTTAGTTATTTGTTGTAGTGTAGTGGTAGTGTTAGATTTAGTAATTAGAAATTTTGTAATTTTTTGGATTTATTTGTTAATGTATTGAAAAGTGTTTATTATAGTTATTGCTTTAATTGAAAGCTTTCATTACACTGCATTAAATAAAAATCTGATAAATTTAAAAATGACTGAGCGAGAAGATATTGTCAGAATTCATATTGAAGATGTTTGCATTAGGTTAATTTTACTAGTAATGATATCTCTTCTTTTTCAAACACGCGAAAAATGTAAGTTCAAAAATTTTAATATTGGGAATATTATAAAAAATAGCACTCGAAAACAAAATTATTCTAAATATTATATATATATATATATATATATATATATATATATATATATATATATATATATATATATATATATATATATATATATATTAAAATACAGGATTTACGCGTATATGTTTCGTGGCATTGGATCTGGGACAGTACGTGTGACCCCATCACGTCCTCAGTGGGGTAGGTAGCTTCGGCTGCCGTACCTACCG